>NW_020897733.1:1288871-1539045 GCF_003984885.1 Neopelma chrysocephalum
TAAGTCAGTAACTGTGAGTGCTGCTGTCTGCTGGATACCACCTTCCTGACCAGGGGACCTTTCTGGCCTCTGTGGGTCAACCTATTAAGAGCAATATGGAATCACACACTTTCCCTCAAGTCATAAATTAGAGGTACATTAAATGTGAGCCCTGCATCTCCAAATAAACATATGAATCCCCTAGCACCAAATCTTCCAACTGTGCTGTAATGCAAACACTGTTCATGTCATCTTTTTGGCAGAACACAGTCTAATAGTACTTTATGCAACTTACAGGTATCCCTGGAAGACCTGGAAATCCTGGGTCGCCCTTCTGTCCCGGCAGCAAGGATGTAATTATTTCACCTGCTTCACCCTAGAAGAAAGAGCTGACTTTAATTAACAGCACCTTTTACAATTCTTTACCATCATTCTGACTTTAAAGCACTCAGAGCTATGTTACACCCTAGCAGTACACTTTAATGTAAGTACCAGATTCTCCAAGAATAGCTCTTTTTAGGAGAGATGAAGATTTTTTAAATGGCTAAACTAACAACTATTAAAAAGTTTCTTTTCTACAAATACATCAGCATTAATTCCAAAAGATTAGGGGATTGAAACACAAATGCTTCACAAAAGAAACATTCTAGCTCCCTGTAAAAGCAGTTGATAGGGCACAGCAGAAAAAAGGCTCATTCAGCTTTTTCCAGTGTCCCACCTCACAAGAGTAATGCTGAGTATGCTGTTATAAACACTCATGCTTTGTGGTCTATATTGAAGCACAGTTTCTTACTGATTCCAGGGAATATCTTTGTTTTAAACATACGTGTTCGGATAAGCTTGCCTTTCGATATCTTGAAAGTAATTGGGGGAAAAAAGGAGCTGAGAAAAACAATTCAGCTTAATAGTCACAATTTACCAGCACCAGTGTTTTGTTGTTCTCTCAGGAGTTTATTAGAACAATTCTGTGGGTCAAGTTTCCTTTCAAATAGATTTGAACCAAAACTAATGTTTTGGCCCATGCTCAAATCAGTCAAGGATACAACCAAAACAACCCTTAAAAAATAAAAGGGTTTCTTAAGGTCCAACATCAGATCATGAGACTCTTTACATCATGAGAAAAAGCTATCTAGGTAATCTATACAGTTCAAAGCACATTTTCAAAAGGAACCTAAGTTGTTGTACTATTCACTGGATATTCTAAGTTACTGCTGCTTAGTCTCCAGTAGTGTTCTTGAGTACTCACAGATAGTCTGATGGTGTGTTTGGGTGTTTGTTTTTGCTAACTTGACGCCTCACAACACCAACACTGCCCCTCACAGTCCCAAGGAAACCAGCTTCAGAATATACTCTGCTACTTCAAGAACTACTGACCCAAACTGAGAAAGCTACTGCAGAATTTCCAGTCAGCTGCACTGGAGTGGCCTGGAAACACTAAGAACGTCACTCCAGATACCAGTGGATGCACATGGTCTTGCATGAAAGCCAGCAGGTCACTTAGATCACACTGCACACCATGCCTGGTTAGTATTTCAATGTGATACAGCACACTTACCTTCATACCTGGCAGACCAGGGGGTCCCTTTGTTTAAAAGAAACAAAAAAAAATAAAAGAAAGATCAATAGAAATAAATAATTGGTGTGTTATTTGCAAACCACTAATCAGATCTACACCACGAGGCAAATATTAAAGATAGAAATTTAAGAAAAGCTATGAAACAGGAAAAAGTAAATTCTTTATGAACTTCAGAATAAAATGGAAAAATTAGAGCAGAACTTTCACAGTGAGTATTGAGCATTAGAGAGATTACATTTCCATTTCTTAGCAATTTGTTTCTTTATTGCCTCCTATTATCCATCCTGTCTACTACATCTCTTTCTGTTTGTACTTTGGTTCTGACAATCACTTTGCTGCACATCCTCGTGTTTTATACTGAAAACATCCAACACTGTGTCTCTTTTTGCTGCCCCATTAATCACCAGTAAGGCTCTTTAGATGTACCAGATGTCAGCATCAAGATCTTACTTTTCTGACACATAAGCATGTATCTGTGTTTTTCTGCAGGTGGTAAAGCATCTCAGCATGTGAGAATTCAAAGGGGTTTTTATGAGCTTTACCACAGCACACAGCAGAAAAGCCCACTTTTATTAGACATCTAAAGTACTCTGATGAATCATAAAAAGAAAAAAAATTCTTATTTATTAAAAGAATAACTTCAAAAAGAGGCTGATATTTATCTGATTTTTCACAGATCTAAGTAGATTTTTCACAGATCTTCTTCAGTGGATCACAGGTAGTTGACTGGGAAATCTTTTACTTACAGGAGGCCCTTGTAAACCAGGAAAACCCGGACTGCCTGGGAATCCACGCTCTCCCTTAGGGATGAAAAAAAAAAGATTAGCCAAAACTAAACCAAAACATAACAAAACCAGATAAACAAATTTTGACTGAAGGGTCTAGTTTCATTGCTAGTTTATGACTCCAGACTAGCAAATTCTATTGGAATAAGCTGTAGAATAAACACTTAATTAATTCACACAACTGATCGAAACACAGATTTCCACATTCAGATATTTCCACATATTTTCAGTCCAAGTACTACACTAGACATGGAAAACACATGTAGTGCTACAGAAGATTAACTCATAGGAAAATCTGAATGTAAAGCTAAGTAACATGTTAGGATAAAGTCACTCCTTCCAACAAGGATACTGAATCAGTATTTTCAATACAATATTATTAAAAATTAATAATTTAAAAGTCTCACTGTTAAGTAATTAGTTTTTCTTGGTAGCAAAAGTCTACTATAAAGATGAGATGCAGCATCTGATCTAATTATTGGACTCTCAGTTGTAATCTATAAAATTAAGGGTTAGAACAAAGAATTTACTACACTGGTTGCAGAGTACAAATGTTGTGTCTTGGTGCAGGCAATGTCTGGCAAAACTTGTCCTTTACATACTGGACCATGTTATTATGTTGCACATAATAAACTAAACCTATTGGCTACAGCCAGGAGAACAAGAGCTCTTTACCATATTATTGTTGCATTGTTAAGAATTTTAAAGGTATTCCACCTTTGTTCCATTGCATCCTGGGATACCCTGAGGTCCTGGTGGCCCATCTTGTCCTGGTAATCCCTTCAAAGTGGAAAAGAGGAAAGAAAAGTTAGATTGCAGGATGATGTTCTGGGCCTGAAAGAATAAAAAAAAACCCGGATTTGTATCTTACAGACTATTCCTACTCACTGGAAGTCCTGGTGTTCCTGGAAATCCTGGAAGCCCTGGCGGTCCCTGAAGGAATTAACCACATTTGAAACAGTACAGTAAGAATGGGTGTGCAAAAGGATTCACCAAGATTTTACTCAATGTAACTTATTTGTGCAAACGTAAGTTAACAAAACCAGAAACATCTGAATCACCTGCAAAAAAAGAATGCCATGCTGACAGCCCTCGAGATTCTTACCAATCTTTCAGGAAACTATCCACAAAAACACAGAAAAGATAATGCAGAACAACTAAAGTAGTAGTTCATAGATATATACATAAAATTAATGAACACTCATGGTTTGGGAAATGGATGTGTCCCAGTGAAATCAGAGACGTATCAATTATTACCATCTGAGGGCTCTGACAGAAAAAGCAAAGGCACAAAACCTAAAGGACTTCCAGACAAGTCCACCTCTCCCATATCAACCCTGGATATACTGTCTCTACTTCAGAATACATGGAAGCAAAGTTACTGGCACTTGTTTAGGTCCTGCATTGCAAAACAGATCAAATAAGTATTTGGGCTACTCTCCCTAATGAGTTTATGAAGCCAATACAAGCAGTATGTAAGATTGTATTAGTTATAAAATCTTGCATTACTTACAAAAAGTAGTACAATCTCTTCTAGCTGGTACGTAAATTACTCTTCAGATTTAAGTTAATTTTTCTTCTGTAAATCACCACTTCTGTGAGGACCCACTCAATGCCTGGCAGTCTTTATCCATAATTCCAATATATCACCCTAAAACTGCATCAGTACTTACTCTGATTCCTTTGGGTCCAATAGGTCCTGGAAGACCATCATCACCCTACAAAACAAAACCAACCAAACAAACAGAATTCCACGTTCGAGTTTGCAGTCTGCCTTTCCATCAAATTAAACTGTAAGCACGATAACATTTCTTTCACATGTTTACAGTAAGAGGACTAAAAGTTATATTAGTTGTCATTTCCTGAGTAAAAGGGTTCAAAATTATTTTATTTTTGGTGTTGGACTTTGAGTGAAAAAGTATTTGTTCCAGCTGATTTACCATGACTTAGAGGAAAGGTTTTATAAAGGTCACAGCTCTCCCAGACACTTGTCAGGTGCTCTCATTGAATATCCTGCAGCGGCCTCTTGTGGGCAGAACAAGAGAGCCAAGATTGAACAAGAGAGCCAATGTGAATGATACTGCACAGGCATTAATTTGTTTTATGATAATCATAGAATCATAATGCAAAACTTCATACCAAAATCTTAAGAAAAGGCATTTATGGAATAAAAGTATAACAAAAGTTTCTAGTCCAAGACTCCTGTGCTATTTCACTCCTGTTATATCCAATTAATCTCTTCTAGTGAAGACTTTTTTTTTCTCATCACCTGCCTATTTTTTTCTTTGCTTCTTTTTGACATGCTTCTGTTAGGTTTATACTGTGAGCATTTGCAAAAGAAACGGCAGATCCTGCATATCCTTATGTATATTAAAGATAAACGCATTCAGAGGTATTTTACTGCTGTATTGTACCACCCGAGTGTAATGATGCAATTCAGTAGTAAATAAAAAGAAACCTGACCCCTCTAGGGAAAGCCAGGAGCATTCCTCAGCTCTCTGCACACAGGTTCAGTGAGGCCTTCATTTGCATCACCCCACCCAAACCCAGCCCAGGAATGCCACCAGGTGCAAACAACAGTTTACCTTCGTGGTGGGAACCCTGGGGGCAGCTGAGGGGGAACTCAGCTCTTATCAGTGAACTAAGCTAAGGCAGGAGCACGTTAGTGCAAGGACTAACAAACCTCCATTACAGCACCTTGCTAAACCTGTTCTTTGACCTGAATCTGCAGCACCTAGTGAAGGGATACAAGTGTACAGGTAGTGCTGACAGGCACCTGTGTAGGTGAAGAACAGGATAGGAAACCCAGAGCAATCTTTCTCCTCTGGTTGACCATTCAAACCAACCAACCAAAAATCTACGTTATATCCTAACATCCAAAGATTTCTACTATTAAACCAATGATAATCAGGAGTTCTGGAACTTAGGATCAGCACTACAAGCAAGCTGACACTACCCCGCAGCTTCATGGATTCAAGTGAATCGGGACTTACCTTCGAGCCTCGTGGACCAGGTGGTCCTTCTGGTCCTGGAAATCCAGGCAAACCTGGCTGTCCTTCCAAGCCTGGGAATCCCCTTTCACCCTACAAAAAGAATAGGTGGTAGTGGAGGTGGAACATGGCAAAAACATAAATTACGATAGATTATGGTTTACCTGCAGTTTCAGAATATGCATAACTGCAAATTCACAAAGTATTTACTTTTATTTCTTCTATAACACAGATTCACAAAAATCAGTAAATATTAAGGTTTTGACTGGTACAGAAAAGTTAGGAAATACCAGAATTAATACACCTTTTTGCATGTATCTATATAATGGTACACTTTTCAACTGTGTAAACAGGTATTTCCTACAGCTCTGTTACATCAATCAGTATATATATATATATATCTGCTTATGAAACAGGCAGTTGTTCAGCACTATTCTTTATTGCTCTACAGACAGGTTTGGTTTGGTTGGTAGATTTGGTTCCTACCCGCAAAACCCCTCTGTTTATTTACCCCAATTGTTTTTTCACAACAACCACAGGAACCGCCAAGGAAATGTTCCATCCAGATACCTTAATCACAAGGATTTGCACATTCTCTTTGAAACCAATTTGTCCTGAACTTTTCTTTTCTTGCACACTTCAGCAAGAACAGGAGTAGTAGCTCCCACATCTATTACCTGGCAATCTACCAGCCATGGCACTCTAGGAACCTGGGAAATCCTGCCCAGCTCTCCTCAGTCAAGTGAAACAACTGAACCAGCAATCTCACATCATCACAGCAGTGAACTGAAGACACACATAACTGCACATAACTGCAGCCTTGAACACAATATGCAAAAGCCAAGATTAAGGCTTTGCTCATGTCCCATTTATTTTCTGTACAGAGCTGTATGCTAAGCACAACAGCAGTATTTTGTCTTATTCTTAAATCCTAGTTTTCTCACTGTATTGCTTAGGTAGATGCTCTGTATTCCAGTGTGGGAGGCAGGAACTTGGAAGTTGCATTCAAAACACCTACAAGATGCTGAGATCTCACAACAATTTTCAGAGAAGGTAACAGGACTTCTCTTCCTGCCTTCTTTGCCAGTGCTTGCTCTACTGCTTTCACAGTGGAAACACAGGAGGAAAACCTTTGGATGAGATTAAAGGCTGCGTGTGAGCAAGAGCTGCAAACTTACAGAGGAAACAGCTAAGCTGTACTTAGTCCTACCTACACAGTGAGACTCAAAGACTCCTTGCATAGGAATGAGCAACTCATTAACTGGTCTGCTAAAGTTGGTTTCCTATTGATTGAAATGTAAACATACTCCTCTTTTACTGTAGGTCACATATTGCTCTCTTATACAGGACAGACATCTTTTCTCCCCTGTGAAAATGCTGAAATTGCACTATAAATTGAGGCAAGCTTAAGTGTGGCAGTCAGAGTCCAGACTGTTTTTGTACACCAAGTGCCAGGTTGTATTGTGGTGGGTTGACCCTTGCTGGACACCACTCTATTACAGCCCTCCTGGGCAGAACAGGGGAAAGAAAACATAAAAAAAAAGCTTGTGAGCCAAGATAAGGGCAGGGAGAGACCACTCACTGACTACTGTCCTGTGCAAATCAGACTTGACCCAGGGAACTTAGTTTAATTTATTACAAATCAAATCAGAGTAATGAGAAATAAAACCAAATCTTAAAAACACCTTCCCCTCCCCACCCCACCTTCTTCCTGGGCTCAACCTCACTTCCAGTTTCTCCACCTCCTCCCCCATAACAGCACACAGGGACAGGGAATGGGGGCTGCAGTCAGTTCATCACATGTTGTCTCTGCTGCTCCTTCCTCCTTAGAGGGAGGACTCCTCACACCCTTCCTCCTCTCCAGCATGGGGTGCCTCCCATGGGAAGCAGTCCTCCATGAGTTTCTCCATTGGGTCCTTTACACAGGCTTCAGTCCTTCAGGAACAGTCTGCTCAGGTGTGGGTCCCCTATGAGATCACACATCCTGCCAGCAACCCTGCTCCAGTGTGGGCTCCTCTCTCCATGGTCCACACGTCCTGCCAGGAGCCTGCTCCAGTGCCGGCTTCTCATGGGGCCACAGCTTCCTCTGGGCATCCACCTGCTCTCTCTTGGGGTCCTCCCCAGCTGCAGGCGGGTCTCTGATCCCCCATGGACCTCCATGGGCTGCAGGGGCACAGCTGCCTAACCATGGGCTGGAGGGGAATCTCTGCTCTTGCACCTGGAGCATCTCCTGCCCCTCCTTTGTCACCAACCTGGGTGTCTGCAGGGCTGTTTCTCTCACCAATTCTCACTTCTCTCTCCTAACTGCTACTAGTGTTGCACAGGTTTTTTTCCCACCCCCTTAAATCTGTCATCCCAGAGGCACTACCACCATTACTCTTGGGCTTGACCTTGGAGCTGGCTGGCATTGGCTCCATTGGACATGGGGGAAGCTTCTGGCAGCTTCTCACAGAAGCCACCCCCATAGCCTCCCCTCTACCAAACCCTTCCCATGTCAACCCAATACAAGTACTGTTACATGGAGCAATACAGTTGGTGTGCTACCTCATCAGAAAAGCAACACTGTGGAGGAGTGTTACTATCTCAGGCCAGGATATGAAAGGGTTAGCGTGTCCCTGAAGGAGTGAGAATGAGGAATTCGGGAGTGCCAGATAAGGAAAACATTAGGCAGAGCCAGATTTTGGAGCAAGCTCTGGCAAGAACTGTGTTTGCACACTAAGAGAACACACCTGTGTACAAGAGGTGTGTCAGATGTGTCAGGTGTGAGCTGGGGTACACAGTGTCTACTAATCTCAACCTGGTCACACTTCTCCACATTTTCATCAGAGAAAATAACATCTCCAAATGGTTGCTAGAGCAGACCTTTAGCAGAGGGTTGGCCTTGTGTGTCATTTAAGGCTGAAGAAACTGTTCTCCAAAATGCAACTATGCCAAGGTCTCCACTCTAAACAGTCTCAGAACTGGGAATCCAAGGCCTTGAAAGAAAGAGAAACACGAAGCCAAACAGTTAAGCAAGAGGAATACAGGAGGCAACAACTGATTTAATTAAACTGCACTACTGAAACTGAGTATTTTCCAAGCTCAAAGTGAGCAGCAACAATGAGAGCCTTGCATGAGGAAACTGTTGCCAGGGCAACTCCTTGGAGTTTACCAGTAGATTACCCCAAAGAACCAACAGATGATTTGAGGACTCTGCTCAGGGACAGCTGAGGGACTACACCAGACAATTCCCAAGGGAACCGTATTAAACTAATTACAGTGGAAAATAGCTGCACTGTAATCACTATTTTTGATTAAAAAATTGCTTGAAGAAAGAAATATGGGCAAATTGGGAAGGGGGAGAAGCCAAGTTGATCCAGCTGTCTTGAATACAGATGATGAGGGTATTTTTTAATTGTCTTCTACTTCAACAGCATATAGAAGGATTCCATAAGTGAGAACAGTTTTCAGGTGTTGCTTCTGCCCCCAGACTTTTCCTATTGCACACACTATACTGATTTCCTTAAGGTTTGTATGCTACAAATTTGCCAGGAAAAACTGCCTGCTCATTTCAGGAACATACTGAAACTGAAAATAAATTTAACAAGTCTTCCACAAAAAGTCAATGCCAAAAATGGACGTTATGCCATCAGGGATATGAGATTGAAGTCCCTGGGTAGCATGCAATGAATTTTCTTATGAATGCAAAAACTGTCACTAGCCAGTTCTGCTTACACAGAAGGAACTGAGGAAGTCTGGATACTTTTTGTTTCAGACTGGAAGCTACTCAGGAGAAACAAATAGCAAAGGTTTAGGTCAACTCAAATCTCATCTTCCAGTTCTGAAAGAACAGGATTGTTTCCATAGCAAAATAAAGATGCATCAGCTATAAACCCATCATTTCCTTGGGGAATGGGCGAGGAGTCAGATTCTGATCTCATTTAGTGATAAATCCAGAGTAGCTGGCAAAGCAATTGGCCTCAATCAGCTACACAGGTATGGCAAAACTGTCAGCTCACAAGCTTGAACATGACTGTTGCTTAGGGGATAGAAAGAAAAAAAGTAGTTGGGAAACACCCTAAAATTATTCTTTAAGCTGCAGCAAGATATAGCCAATTAAATATGGATAAAAAATTTGGCATAGTTCCCTGTACTCTAATAATAGGCCACCAGTATTTAAGAAATCAGGGAGAGATGTAGTTTTAAAGCATGCTCAAGCAATTTACATTTCTAGAATTTATTCCAAAAAATTAAATACTTCTAAATAGACATTATGGGGAGAGAAACCAGGACAGTTATTTACATAGATGTGGTATATTTGTGGCAAAAAGAAAGTCTTTTAAAAAATGGAACAAAAGAAAAAAATCAGGAAAGCAGTAGTTGAACAGCCTATTTCAATGCCTAAACACATACAAGAATGTGGCTGTAACAGAAATAGTCTAAAGACAGTTAACTAAAGGTGGCTACTTAAAACTAGATTCATGTACAAATGTCTGTAGTAATGTTAAAGACAGATAGCATGGAAGAAGTGATGCCACAGCCAGACATATTATTTTCTCCCTTTCTAAACAATAGGGTGAAAATAACAGCTGCCTTAGATTATAATACTGGCCAACAAATTCTGCCTCAACTTCAAGAGCACTAACTTAACAGATTTAGAACTACAAGACATCATTCAAAACATACACACCAACCAGCCACAAACAGTAGTGTTATAGTTTAATGCAGTGAAGATATCCCCTCTGACAGAATCTGTATTCTTCAAAGTATATCAAGTTTTTTTCAGGATATCATCTGTGACTTCTTTTGCAAGATGAAACAGTTGAGGTTTAATGGCCAGTGGTCACTTGCCAGGGTTGTAAATGTTTCAGAGTACAGGGTTGTATTAGTGCAATTCAGGCCAACGGTTATTAACCACATACATCAATCATGCAGTTATTCTTGACAAAGTGATTAAAATCTGAGAAGTTTTAACTAATTTTTAAGAATTTGTATACAACAGTGAAAAGAAAAGCTGAGCTTGGGTCCCATCTGTACTAAATTTTACTGTGATGAAGGCAGAAGGAAATAGGGATCTTGAGGAAAAACACCAATCATTTTTTTCTGAGACTCAGAGTTCCAAGAATATACATCCAAAGAGACCAAGAGTATGTTATTCTTCCTCTGTAAGGAGTATGGATTTCCCAAAGCACTGAAATCCCTTCAGAGGTCAGTTATTACAAGCTCTTCCTGCCAGAATCCCAGGCACCAAGATTGTATGAGATCATATATTAGGAACTTACAACCCACTTGAGACTTTGGAGTTATACCTTTTATATTGTGATCAACAAATCCAATAAACTCAGCAGCTGCTGAAGTTCTCCTTTAAAAGGCCATGGACTAACCATATGTAATAACTAAAGAACAGCTTTTTAAATCAATTTATTTAATTTTAATGGGTAGAACCTGCTCATCAAAACCAGCATAATTATTTGCAGCTATTTTGAGGGGAAATTGCATCTTAGGTTCTGTGAAAAACAGTCCCTTCCATCTTAAGCCACATGTTTCTATCACAGCCACACGAACAGTTGTGCTGCAACATAACGTGCATAAATGAATTGATCAGGCTGAAAACCAGCCAAGTTCACAAGGAAACTTCTTTTCAGTGAGATCAGTTCAGCCCCATAAGTGCCAGAGGAGAACAGGAAGACCCAGGTAAGGGAAGGTGTGAAAGCCCTTTCAGCAGCAGTGTGTACCACCACTTATGCCAAACCACTGCAGTGTTGGGCTAAGTGCTCTCTCAGGGACTAAGATGCACAAAGTTTGCTCCTGTGGCCCTCCTCTCTCAGCCCTCATCAGCTGGAGCAGCTGAGATTCACCACCACCATAACCCCTCTCCTCCTTTCCCAGTCTTCGTCAAGCTGATCTTATCAGCATCTTCTGATCTTGTTTTCAGCTGAGATAAAACCAGCATGATAATCTACAAGTCTTACTGGTTTGTCTTAGACATTGCTCTGAGTGCAGCATCTATCATGTTTGCTTCTTTAGCAAGCTTTTACTCAGGAACTCGCTTTCAAGCATTGAGCAGGTTCACCTCAAATATGCTGAAATTTAAAACCCAGTTGCCTAAGTGAAAAGGATACACTTCTTTCAGTTGAAAAGTGAGATCAATTCCTATAAGCACCTGTCTGTAATAGTTTAATCATATACTTCAGTTTTAATACTCTTACCAAATCCAGTTCACTACTGAGCTGCTTATTGTGAGTAACAGCAGATTGGCTCCCAGCTGCAGTCAGTTTTTACTGACTACTACAGTAAATTCCTCCCCTTTCTTCATTATACCATTTCAGGCATGTTTGAATTTTACACTGCCCACTTTACATTTAAGTTTAGTAAGGTGGGTTTGAGCAGGGGAAGAAAATTTTAGTGCACTGCTTTTTGTCAGCTGTTGTACTGTGGGTTTAAAAAAAAATAAAGCTTACGGTGCTTTGATTCTGCTAGAGATAACATGCTACTGATGCTACCAGGGCACGTGGCAGAGGCAGAGCTAAAGAAGAATCACTGGCAGCATGGAAGCAGTTAAGTGAGAGCTGTGGGACCAATCATCTTAAGATAGCCCTTGATGTCTTGTACTAGTACAGGAATCTAGAAGAAGTTTAAGGCTGTTAGAAACTCCAAATGAACCAAAGTGACGAATTTATAAGATAAAGCATTATGGATGCCAGTGATAGAGAGCTCTTGGGGTTCTCCAGAGCTGAACTGCTGAATCCAGCAATGCATCCAATACTGAGGGTTTGTAATTATAGGGCAACAAACATAACGAGATGTGTGCACGTATGATCAAACCAGTTCCACTTGCAACATATCATACCTAAGAAATATGGGCTTTGCTTTTCATTGTTCCTTTACATACTGTACATAATGGTCTGCAAGCTTCAGAAAGACTGTTTTAAAAAAACCCGTCTGGCATGCCACAGGATTATGCTGTGTTTACCTTGGTTTAGGAGGAAAATGAATCACAGCTCCCCGATTTCAAAGTGAATTTTCCATTCTAAGGACAAAAACTTGCATTATATCCACACTAGCCAGACAACAGTTACTTGCTCACTGAGTTCACAAAACAGCCGTGACAAGTCCAAAAAAAAGCCAACTTTGAATTACAGAAAGGTTTTCCAAAACTGTACCTGCTACAACTGTATTGGGAATAGAAGCCTGATGTTTAAGTGCCTTCAAACTGAACCTGAAACAATCTGGGACTAGTGTTAGGATGCATCTGGTTTGGGCACCTGCAGATCCTCTAGGATCTAGGCACCTAGATCCTCTAGGAACACATTAATCAGGTTCATGTTTTGGCCAACCAAATCTAACTGGGAAGGCTTGCCATCAAGGGAATACTGTTCTTCACTAGGTATGTAAATTGGGAATATACCCAAAGAACTAAAGTAAATGCCAGGGAATGACCTCATCTGTCAGGAGCTATCTGGATGGCAGGTGTGGCATCAAACATTACCTGGAATTTTGGACATCTGCCTTGTTTAACCTCAGCCAATAGTGAAATTCTGCATCAGCATGTTACAGTGCCAATGCAGTGACTGATTATTTTGCATTACTTTGGTTCATTTAAGGTTACACTTGTTTATGCAAGTCAAAAAATCACCTTTGAAATGTGCCAGAAATTAATTCAGACCACTGAAGTCCTTCTAGAACCTTGCTAAGGTTTGTAAGAGGTTTGATAAGCCAGGCTCAAACTCTGTTATTAGTTTTGTTATCAGTCCTGTTATCAGTCTTTAGGAAGACTCCATTGTATCTCAAGCAAACTGTTTACAAGACTAAGAGTGGAATTGTTTCTGGCAACCCTTGCCCCTTGATCACATCACATTCCCTGTGACAACAGCAGTTACAAGGGAACTATTTAACCACAACTTAATTACAATCAGGCTCCCACACTTGAGAAAAGGCTTGACTCAGGCAAGTACTGAGCTGTGTATCTACAGTGCATTGTAACCAACAGAGATGCTGGGCACCTCTTGTCTCCTCAGTGAAAAAAACCTGTAAAACAATAAGAAATAATGGTGACAGAAACATGAAAGGTATACTGAGCACAGATATACTGAGCTCAGGCAATGAGAGTGGAAGTCAAAGCTGCATGGAAGCAGGAAACCTCAGAGATATCAACAGGCAACTGTTGGCCTTAGGACACTGCCTGGGCAGATCAGAACAGCTTGTTGCACTGAATGAGGCATACAGAGGTGCTTTTTGGGTTGGGGATGGTGGCAGCTATGTGTGTAGGGAGAGCTGTAGCTGAATTTTGTCACTTCCATGGTCCAGCTCACATCTAGACAGCAACAGCAATCATCTTTGCATACAGCTCTACAAATTTTGAGGTGAAAACCACTGCAAGTTCAGAACACATTAGTGAGCATCAATTACTTATGAGCTGGCAATGCAAGAAAAGAGGGAAAACAACCCACACTCACTCTATTTTAAGTTTCCACTGAAGCATTACCAGCATAACCATTATTGTACATTCCACACCTTAGCTTGTCAACACAAAGTAGTTAGTGTAGGCAGGCCTGGGCTATAAACAGGAATTCTTTCTATTTTACTAGAATTTGTGTATTTTCTGTTTTTTTACTGTCAGATAGCTGAAAAAATTTTTGCCATCATTCCCTCCTCTTGAGAAAATAATATGAAATCCTGTGCACTGTTGGATGGACCAGTCAGTTTGACTCAATACCTCCAACTGTTAATACAGCTATGCTCTTTGGTGCATGACCACACTACAGTCAAAGAAAATAAGATATGAGCAAGAAGCAAAAGCTATCATCCACAAGCTTCAGTTATCTGAAGTTAGCATATGGCTCAGTGGTTTGTGGGCTGGTCTGTTAGTAAAAAAAAAAAAAAAAAGAAAAAAGTTATATTTACCTTTTCACCTTTTACTCCACTGCAATCACATTTGGACAAAGATGTACATCCATGGCAAGCCTTTAAAGACATAAGAAATAGAATATGTTTTTAATCAGCATAAGATTATATGAAGTCTTTGACAGTCTCACAAAAGTTAGAAAGTTAATCTAAAATGTAAGCCTACAAAGTTTGTCCTCTAGCCATTAAACACGTGTTCAAAGCAGACACGGTTGACTGAAAGTTCAATCACCTTTGACAATATATATGTTTATTTGTAAACATTTTACAGTTAGTCCTCCAAAATCTTAGACTTTAACATTTATGATCAAATGTCATCTGCTCTTAGGGCAAGGTACAATGCAACACCTATGGCCAAAGGGGTCAGCACTTCCACAATCTTCAGCATGTCCCCAGCAGAGAAGAGCCCAATTACGCCTCCCACCAGTAGATGTCAGGTTTTGCACAAGAGTTTCATCAAGCCTAAAAACTTATGAGCATATTTGTGATAGTTATCAGACAAATACTTACTACATAATTCTTCCCTCCACAGATAAGTTAGTGAGAAAAGACTTTTTTCAAAACTCTAGATTTCATGTAGCTGCATTCAGCCTCCAGTGCAAAGCATGGTAAGGCAGCTACAACGGTCTCCAGCATAAGGGGGCTGTCAGCCAGATTTTAAGGGGTCAAAGGAGGGGGACATAGTAGCTTGTTCACAGAGAAAAATCGAAGTTGAGTAACTTTTCCATACCACATTTGCTTAGATTATATTCTTCCACCCCCACCCTAACATGGGATACTCAATGGAGCTCCATGTTCATTTCAGAAAGTAACAAATGTGTTAACAAAAGTGAGATTTCTATAAGAATTTTTTTTGGTAGAATGCCTCTACATAATATATATGGTCATCATTTTTCAGACCTTTTTATAGTTTTAAAAACCACAAGCCACATTAGAAAATATGCCACCTGAAATACTTCAGGGTTTAACTTGTTCTGAGAACAGGTGCAGCATTGTACTAAAAACATACAGAATATACTTTAAAAGTTTGAAAAGCCGGGCATTTGGGGTCCTCCCCTCCAGTAATCTACAGAGAACACTATGTACAAAGTTTCAATCAAGCATGAAACCAGTCGGTGTGTCAGATCTAAAGCACACCCACACTTGAATTCTAGTCTTCATTATTATAGAAGCATTTAGAGACATGACCCATCACCTACCTGGCATTAGGAATGTCCTGGCTCTCGGCCTAAACACACTACACCAAGCATCAGACTGAAAACACAGAAGCAGCTTAATTCACCTGGAGCTACAAAAACCCAGGATCAACTAAGGCATCTTGCAGCAAAAGGCAGAGCTCTAAGTACAGCAGCAGTGGTACGTGACATGACCAGCCTGTCTCTCCAAATCTTCCATTTGGATTTTGTAATCAGTTTCCTGATTTTATGTATATGAAACCTCAAAATTCTTAGTTAACAGGGATTTACTGAACCATTTCCTAAATTGAAATTAAACCATTCTAGCCAGGTCAGGTTTTCAAAGATCAGACTGGACAAAGCCCTGAGTAACCTGGCCTGACCTCATGGCTGTTCTGCTTTGGAACAGGGGTTTTGGCTAGATGCCCTTCTGATGCCCCCCTTCAATCTAAGTTATCCTGTGAATTTGATATCTGATCCCTTTCACTTTTAAAAATGGAGTTTTAAAAAAGCAAGTTCCTTGGGAACCAGTTTTAGTATTAATCTCGTTAACAAAGCTTCATTTAAAAGGGATTAACCTTAGTTACATGCAATATTCCCTTGCCTCACAGTACAAGCCCAACACACAGAACTTGCAAGTTACCTGGCTTGCTGTGCCACAGCACTGATTCCTTACTACGAGGACAGAGCAACGTGGAAAACCTTTTCTGCCTCCAAGAGGTGGTGGTGGGGAATAAACTAAATCAGTACTCATCAAAACCCACCAAAAGCTGTGGTAGGACACACATGGGCTACAACAGCACATACATGAAAA
The DNA here is from genome assembly GCF_003984885.1 of Neopelma chrysocephalum. Taxonomy (NCBI): domain Eukaryota; kingdom Metazoa; phylum Chordata; class Aves; order Passeriformes; family Pipridae; genus Neopelma; species Neopelma chrysocephalum. Next base: position 1,305,074 of record NW_020897733.1, read on the forward strand.
GCATGATCAAGATCCTACACAATAAGGAGGATTTATTCAGACTGTGGAACAGAAAAAAACTCATTTAGTCTTCCTTACAGCTTCTACAGAATGTTTCTAATAGAAATTTTCTAAGCTTCCAGGTACAAGTGAACTGTTGGGGTAAACAGAGAGAAAAGGAAGTTGGAGGAGAAAACGATGGTATGAGATGACATTGCCCCTTCACAAAACAAGTTTGATGTACGCAATGCTGTGAAGGTGAGCTTTCAGACAGTGAAGCTCATGAGTCTCTGCCCTCTGCTACTGCATCTCTACAGGAAACCCACAGAAAACTACTTTGTTGGTGCTTACACATCTTCAATGGTGATTCTGGCAGCATCAAGACCACACGAAAAAGACCCAATTCATAAAGCAAATGAAATTTTGAGATAATTTGGTATGGAAGGAATCACGCAAAGCAGGACAACTTAGGGCAGGTTGTACAGGTGCTTGCCCAGCAGCATATTGAGTAGCTACAGTGGTGGAGATCCCACAGCCTCTTCAGGCCTTTGATCTGGTATCTGATTGCCTTCATGGTGAAGCTGTTCCTCCACAAAACATCTCACCAGAATTCCCTGTGTTGCAACTCGTATTCATTAAAACAGTTTCCTGTATAGAGTTTTGAAGAACATGCTGCTCTCCCTTACTCTATTTGCAGTTAAAAACACCCAAAGTGCTTTGATTCAATCAGTGTGGGGGTTCTTTTTAAACCCGTGACTGTCTCCCAAAGCAATTTATATATACAGACTGGATTCCTTATGCTTTGAGCGGCCTCTTAACATATACAATTAGCCCGTCTTGAAAAGTCAGGAGTACTCACTGAATCCTTTTTGACAGATGGTTTTGGACGTCCAGTTCAGATGCATTACTTTCAGGAAGGAAACACGGTCTTTCCCAGACAACAGTGAAGGGAAACTAAAAGTCTGTAATCAGAAAACTCTGCAAATACCCCCTGTAATCAAATGATAGTAAATTTTTGGCATAAATCCTGGGAACATTTATTCACCCACAAGCTTATCAAGAAGTACTCCCCCAGCAGAGTCACTTATCTTCCTGTACAAGAGCTGCATTTGGCAGATTGTGTTTCTTATTTGCATCAACCTGTATCCCCACCAAATTAAGGGATTTTTAACTAAACAGTTTGAAGCAAAATAGCCTTGAGAATTCATACTATATCAATTCATGCCACTTACAGGTCATATTGCTGTACAGCTTAAAAAAACCCCAACAACAACAAAGCAAAACATGATGGCACAGAAAAAAAAAGCTTAATGACCTACTCTAAGTGAAAACTTTCCTTCTGTTTAGACTTTTCAGTAATCTCAAGGCCTTTTTTTTACTTGGCAAAGCAGGCACAAAAGTTGTGCTACAGGAGACTGACTGCATACTGCATAACAAGCTAGTACAAGTCTGAAAGCCACTCAGCAGCCACAGGCTAGAGATTTTTGATGTCACAGAATCAGTTGTGTATCTCATATTAATGCAAAGAAAATCCTGCACACAAACAATAACTTATGTCCAGCTCAATCGAACAAAGAAAATGGATACAATGACAACATTTCAAGGGTAGAAAAAGCTACACTAAGAGCAAGATTTAGATGGTTATGATCAGTAAATTGCCCTCAGTAACAGCTTAACCACCATGAGTTCTGAAAATTAAGTGACTGACTGGGTTTTCAGATACAGAAAATTAAATTACTCCAAACCTCAGGGGGTCTCCAAGTTACACTTGGTGCATATATTACAGGTTGGGAAACCGAGGAAGTCTCCTGCCTTGTATTAGGCAGCCAGAAGCCTTCAGCAGCAGTTCAATTCCTGGCTCTGGCCAGTAGGACACATTGTCTTAGGTGACAGGGAAGATGATAAAAAATATTGTATGTAATAGTGAGTTGTAGCTTGATCATCAGGAGCTGGTCACAATCTCCACGTCTATTAAAATCTTTTAGTTTTCAACTATGCAAAGATGAACAAGAAATCAAGGCAGCTTCTAAGAGCCAGTCTGGAACTGCTCAGATTTGCTTCTTACTATATACCTGTTGCCTCCCCTTCACATACCTCTAAAGACGAACTCGCCATCATTGCCATTTCCTTTGCTGTGACTTTTCCATAGCAAGACACAATCAGAGGCTCTAATTAATCTATTAGAGTTTAGCTAATCCTTTCATTGGATTTTCCTGACAGCTTCTACCCCATTGAATCTGTGTGTGGAGAGCAAGTTCTTTTCATTAGTATATAAAAGGAGGGATGGTATTGGTTTACTGGTCAAAGGATAATTCTTCCAGAACAAGCTCAGTCTTTTGTGTCTTACATGGACTGAAGAAAACTGCTTTCAATGCCACCAAAAGAATGGAGTTTTGTTTGTTTGTTTGTTTTCCAGTTTGAAGAAAAAAAGCACACTCTTGGACGTAGGTTTCTCAGTGAAGTGAATAGCCTAAGTTATCCTCAGATTTTGTTTTGGTTAGAAGCCTGCCTAACACATTAGGCACATATTGCCCTCTGTTCTCATCAGGTGTAAAGATGTTGATTACAAGGCAATTTCAGCATATTCCACTTCCTCCCCCCTCCCAGCTGCCATTCACAACAGTACTGGACAAAATATTCCTAAAAACTAACAGGCAGATGAATGCTGTTCCTCGAGAGAACAGGAACTTGGGACTTTACAACACTGTGAAGGGAAAAAGAAGTGATTTGCAATTACATACATGCAGCTGCAGGGAAACTTAACAGTTAATTGTGTGCACGTAGGGAGGTGAGTAAGGGAATATCTAAACCTCCACACTAGAGTATGCATCAGTACTTAATATATTAGTATTTGAACACATAACAGGATTTTAATACTCTTTCTGTGGGAAAGATTACAGAGGTGGGGAGGGAAGCCAGTCATTCACAGACCTTGACACTTACAAATTAGAAAGTGGCAATCAGAAGGAGGTGCAGCTTCTTGCAGAAGCACAGTAGGTGACACAATAAGGTGCCTTTGCAAAATATCAGTAGTTCTGACATGACCCAAGTTGCTTACAACTGGCTTCTCAATCCAGATATCAAACAACTGGATAAGAGAAACAAGAAATAGTTTGAACATTTACATACCTGTGCAATTTCTTTATTTTGACATCCTCCTTCTGCATAATTTTATCATGAATTGAAAATTCCCTATTTGTTAACCCCTCCCCTTTCTAGAAGAGCACAGAGACATTACTGAACCTCCCCAGCAATGCAGTTTGTACTAACAGACCACTTGCTTTTCTTGACAGCTCCATTCTGATGGCAGCAAGAGGTCAAGTAAGCATCAAAAAACTGATTTTGTACAGCCACTGATTTTAAATGCTGATGTGGCCTGCAATGCATTAAGACCCCCTCAGAGATTTAAATGACCACTAAGCTTCAGCATGCAACATCTGTGGGGATTAACATGCACACACCAGCTTCATAAACAGATGTCCTGAAGGAAACCAGATAGTTATTTGACACCACAACATTGTAAGCTACTTCATCAGGTGAGAATAGTTCCCTCTAGCAGGGAAAAGACGCACAGAAATCACTGAAATAAATTCTGCCCAAAACAAAGTTGGCCAGAATTTGAAAGCAAATTTAAAACTGCAACAGACTCTGATGACAGGAGCATAACTGAACTGTGGAACAACATTTCAGAGTTTGGGAGGAAGGAGCCAAGACCAAACAGCAAAGGCTAGAAAAAAATGTTAATATGTACTCAAGTCACACTATGTAGCAACTGTTGTTTGGTCCCATATTTGCATCTTCCCATACTTTTCTCTAATGACTTCACTAGGATTTATTTGCATACGTATAATGAAGCCTTTTGATAGTTTGGTTTTACTAAGACCCCCATTCACTAGAATGGTCAAAGGAAGAACCAGCCATAAAACCCATTCAAAAGCAATTCATCTTTGAGGGTTTCCATGCAGCACACAGTCCTTCTCCCCTAACAGCTCCTGAACCTGAAACTTGCCGTTCAATCCCATCCACTTTTTCACAGATAAAAGTAACAGAAGCACTTCTGATGTGGTTACAAGCCTTTCCACTACCTGCAGCAGGTTAAACTGCACAGCTATTCAGGCAGTGAATTGCTGTTATTCAAAGATATAATCTCAGTTTGAGAATGGTCACATAGGAGCTTTATATTTTCCTTTCCTTCCAAGGGTTATAAAAAGTTAATAGAAAGAGCACTTGCTTGTAATAGTTTTAAGATTATCAAGCACCTCAGGTACCCCTTCAGTATTTACCAGCTCGACGTGACCACCTATTCTTGTCAGCAGGTTGATCAGGTAATGAAGTTAACATAGTACTGCTTTCTTTGGAGAGTAAAGAAAAAAAGTTCTAACATGTTATGCATCAGCCCCACCAGGTTTGTATTGCCAAAAGGGAAGGGGGAGAGGCATTACCATGTTTTTGAAGTCTTCTAGTCCAGAAAAAAAAAAATCAAATAGGACTTCACAATTCACCAAGTCTGTCTCTAGACCATGTATTTGGTAAAATAAACTTATATCTTGGAATTCCTACAATAGCTACATTTACTGAAATACATGCAACTTTACTGCTGAGGAGCAGTTTAACAATATTTTGTAGTTCACAAAACTGTGGAAACTGCAGATTCCCAAGCTGCTTTTTTTCATGATTTAAGGCTGGCAGAAGAGAATTTTCATGGCAGAGACTGCAATTGCCTGTTGGACAACTGTGGAAGACATATTCCTAGAATAAAGCTTACATACAGTAGACAAATCCTGCACCTCACAGTTATTCCAGCTGCTATAGGAGTCACCTAAATGTTACTAACATCACCCTCCACATTCAAGTATGACAGCTTACCAGTCAGGAGCATAAGTTTAACATCAGAGAAAAAAGGAGCATAAATATTGGATAATTCCATCAATATAAAGACTGACTGCTGTTAGAAATTCACTCTGATTAAAATCAGTAAATTCAACACATAGAAAAGCACCAGTTACAAATGCCTTTGCTGTAGGAGGATGAAGGCACTACCCTTTCTCATGCAAAAGTCACAAACTCAATTATTCATACCTCTATTTATAATGGAAATTAAATTCAGTCTTTCAGTTCCAGTCAGAAAAGATTAAGCTTTATTTTGGTGGTGGTCCTGAAAAACATCCTCATATTTATTAGCTTGCCAAGGTCTGTGTAACCAAACACCTGCACAGTTATCTAGCTAAGGATTTACTACTCATCCAGGTCAAAGATTTCACCATTCATCTTCAGCCAGTTGAGTTTCCTTTCACTTGCCTGGACAGAAATATAACCAACAAACAAAAGCTTTTGTGGGGATTTGACAAGCTGCTATTGTGAGTTCTAATTATGATTTCACATATATGCTCTTTAGGCTTAAACAGGAGTACAAATCTGCAGATAACAATTTATCACTCAAATACTTGTGTGAAGTCACCTACGGCTGCAAAGTCATCACAGCTCTATAATCCAAATGGCCATTCTTTTCTCACTGAAGTACTGCATTTATGAACAGTAACATTGCTAAAGCGATGAATCTGAATTAAAAGACTATGACATGCCCTTTTAAGGAATTATTTCTCTCAGTCTACCTAAAGATGCGAAGAGAATAAATTTTATAGTGTAAAATGTAAGAGTCAAAACATGTTTGCAGAAGTTCTTGACCAACTTTTTTTTTTTTTAAGTAAGGGAACTTCTGACATGTAATTTAATCTGTTGCACCTTGAGGCACTATCTCTCTTTGAAGTCTGCACAATACAAGACCTGTTCAGACTTGCAGAGGAAGCTCTTAGCTGTAGTAGCCACAGTTCTGGTCACTGTGAATGAGAACACAAGAGGTGGGTTAAAAAGAGATTCTTAAACACCTGATGAATAAACAGCCCTTCTTTTTCCTCTTAAGGCACAGCACTAGGTGTTTGTTATTTAGATACCTGAAGAGCATATATTATAGTATTAACATGAAACATAACTGTAAGAGACCCACCAAACTAGTTACTGTACCCTAAATGACCGCTCTGGTTATACGGAAAGTTTATTAAATAATAATTTTTCTCTTAGAATACAGTTACCATGATTTCATTGGAATTAAAGGGCTACCTGAAAAGCCCCAAAATTATAAGCAAGAAAACCTTGGTATGACTACCTTCAGAATACGCAAAAATTGAAACAACAGGCTGACAACTCTTCAGGACAGTAAGAAACATTAAGCAGGCACTTTCTACAGAGCCTTCAATCTTCACAAATGATTGTTGGCCCTCTGCTTTAAGGAGTGCTGCCAGCCTTGCACTCAAGTATAGGCAGGAAAAAGGACATGGACAGTTTTCAGCACTGCTGAAAACACCAACAGACCACAGAAACATAAGAGTTATAAGACAGAGAATGGGCTCAGTGCAGTATATTTTACTGGGCAAGACACAAAGAAAGCAAAATAATCATATCAACTCCACTGCCCTTCTCACAAGCATTTCAAAGCTAAATTTAAAGAGACCTGAGAAGCCAAGTACTTCTGTCCTAATGAACACAAATTTCCAAAGAGCTCCACATTAGGCTGTATGAATTGCCAAAAAATCTCCTTTAACAGCAACTCAGGTTTAGTACTACCTTTATGCTGCCATCCAGGGGCAGCATCTTACAAAGCATCTGTGTTTAGATTTGGCAAGTACACCTCCTGGTAAACAGTGCAACAACAAGCAAAGAGCATTAAAACAGAATGTAAACTACCAGGTGGTCTTCTCAGCCCACTTCATCTCCAAGTTAATGAACTGACAGATGCCAAACACCACATCTCCCTTGTCAGCAGGCAATGCAACACCTGCATGAACCTCTAAATATACAGTGTAAACAGAGAAACATCCTAAACAAGGTAACTCTGGTTGGCTTTTCAGTTTTGGAATGGGAGGTTTTGGGGATGGACAAATTTCACAGCACCTCTGTAGGCAGTCTACACTACAGCTCATTTCAGTTCCAAATGCCGAGCTCTGAGTGCAAGCCATCCTATAATTTTTATACAGACCATAAACAAACTCCTTAAGCACATACATAGCTAATGAGAGGAATGGTTAGTTTTAAGCATGCCTCCATCTTTGTCTGTCCAGCTACACGTCTCTGCCACTAACATCAGCCCTGAGACACCAGCGTGGAGCAGCTGGCAGGCAGGCAGTGGCAGGGCACAGTAAGCCACTTTGCTTCTCAGGAAGTCTCAGTTTTACTTTTATTTTACACACAAGTCTCTAATCACCAGTCTCTTGGGGCTTCCTAATTTTTTCCAGCTGCAAATAAGAAGTGCCATATGGTACTCATTACAGGTTAAGATTTACTAGTCATTTCGGACCTTTCCCATGTGACAGGTGTTAGATGTTGCCACTTTCTATAACCACGTCCAAATGTAACACAAACCTAGACCAAACTGTTAGGCTTGTAAGTCTCAGGTATGCTTGCAAACCAAGTATTATACAGTCATAACACCAGTCATTATGGCACTCCATTTTTAGTCCATTCCTGGTTAAGGAAATGGAATAAAGTCACAAGCTTCAGACTAATTCCCCAGAAAATGTCCTGTTTCTCACCTTCCTTTATGGATGCATCTAACACGCAACAGAGGAAGCTTCATATCCAGACTCCTGTTAATGGATGTCAATCATTTGTCACTGACAACTGCACCTTCAAGTATCAAAAGCATGAAGCAGACCACACAAGAACATAAAACCCACTTCATCCTTGGAGACAGGAGGGGCAAAATGGAACAGTGTTTCAGATTAATCTAACCCCACTATGGTCTATCTTGAAACTACTGATTGCATTAAATTAATACCAAAGACGAAGCAAGTATACATGCTGAAGAGAATAGAGGCTGTGCAGAGTGATATTGCACTGAGATGTTATCTGAAGAAGTACACACCCTCTTAACTGCCAGAACAAGACCTAACTCACTTGAAGGCTTGGTGGGTGTCTGGGGGATTTTTTGTGGTGGAGGTGATTATCAACTCCATTCTGCTTCAGTTCTTGGACCAAGTATCATAGCTTCAAGGTTCTTCTAGCTAAAGCTGTTTTATCATTTGTTTATGCCCGTGGCAGCAGCACACTCTGTGTGTGCACTTTAACACCTAAAGAGAGCACTATGGGCACCACTTGCTCTGTACCACTCAACGCTAAGAAAGAGCTGCTCTCCAGCCCCAGGTAATCAAAGCTGAAAAAGTAAGTGGCACTGAAGAGAGCCAAGTTAAACAAGGAAGCAATGGAGACAAAGCAATTGTCCTAACCCTGTAAGTCAGAGGCTCTTGTAAAAGAACAGTATCAGGGCCTGATGAGTTGGGAGGCCCTTTTTCTTTTATCCACAAGCTGACAGAAGTTGAATATTTAGTGAGAGCTCTCAGATGCCTGTTCAGGAACTCACATGCTTAACTTCAGCAGATACAGAGTACCCTCAGTGTCAGCCTCTCAAGTTCATTTACTTAAGCCCTGGCTATGCACTAGTAATGACTCAGGGTCTTGTTAGAACACTGTCACTTCAAGTGAGATACTTCAGAGCAAGGTGCACCTTCCTACCAAAAACTGACCTTATACTGATATGAAGAATCACAATAGTAATTTCCCCATAAGACTATTTCACAGGGGCAAAGCAAAAGGGAGCCTGAATGTATTTTATTGGCTTTAAAACACTGGAAGACAGCTGCAGGGTGGTGCTAATAGAACATTCTGTCTAGCACATACAGATTGTGGAATTACATACTCAAACTTGATTAGAAGAAATAGATTTCACTTCCTTACACCAGAGAAATTACATATAGAGGCAATACATTACATTAACCTGAGAATCCTTACATTTGGATTGCACTGATCACCACTAAACAGAAAGCATGCCCTGGGAATTAAGTCACACTTCTCAGACTTGTCACATGAAAAAACTTTTGAATCCATGCAAAGAACTAGCTAAAAGGACCATAGACTAGATCTTGACATAAAGCACTGAAAATTCAACAAGTTTTTTTTAAGTGTTAATGTGGTATCAATAATGGCAAAATAAATCTAATCAGTGCTAGAGAGAGGGGGTGCAGAAGGACAGGAAAGACATTTTATATTTTTGTTTCTAAGGGAAACAAAAGGGAGGAAGTCTTCAGTAGCAGCATTAAGCTTCTCCTTACTTTGATACATGTAAATTTAGTTATTGCTTTCTTCAGCAACTGATTTTTTTCCCAGTCCCTCTGGAGGTTACTCAGTAGCAAATTAACAATATCTCACCTAAGGTATCTCATTATGGTGATTCTCAGACCAGGTCCCAGGATGTCAGTGAGCTGCCTTCCTTGCAAAATCACACTAAAATACTGTCAGTTTAAAAGAGTGGGAGTAGGCAATGAGAGAGCACACGTGGTTCCAACACCACAGCACAATAATTAAAGTCAGGAGATCCATTCATAAGAAAGAGTTCTCAAGTATCATTAAAACTAGAGATGCAGTCTGAAGCTTGGCAGGAGTAAGAAACAGCCCCTGGCATTTGTACACATTCCGAAACAGAAAGTCACTTTCTCTAAGGGAAAGTATTCCCTGAGGCACCCTGTTTTAGGGGATATACCAACTCCCAAAAGTGCTATTTGGAGCTGAACGTATGCCAAGAAGATAACCTGCTTCAAGTTTGATATATGCTCTGCACCCTGCAGTAACCAGTAGGTTAATTACAAGCACTCAATACGGAGCCTTTCCACTAAGCTTTAACATTATTCCTACAGCAAGCAAGGTTTGGAATAGAAGATCCTGTTTCAATGTCCTTTCAGTCTGCAACTATCAGAACAAACAGAGAAATTCCAAGACAGCTCTGCTTTGAGCAAGAGGTCACCTAATCTAGACTCCAGCACAGAAGGATTATACTTACAGTTTCACTATGATTCTACAATAAATTACAAGCTTGGAATACCAGTACTTTTAAATTTTGTTATCTGCATCTAAGTAAAATTATTCAGAGTGTTAAATCCAACAATGGTTTTGTGCTGGGTTAACTTTGGTTGGATGCCAGGTGCCCACTAAGTCTCACAGCAATTGTGGTCACAGGCAATACAGACTCAACTCAGGGAAATAATTTTTATTGCCAGTTAAAAGTCAGAGTAGGGTAACAAGAAATAAAAAACAGACCTTCAAACCCCTTGCCCCCTGCCTCACTTCTCCCCAGGCTTAACTTCTCTACTGGTTTCTCCATCTCCTACCCCCCAGCAGCACCAGGGGATGGAGAATGGGAGTTGGGGTCAGTTCATCCAACACATTGTCTCTGCTGCTCCTTCTCCCTCAGAGGGAAGACTCCTCACACTCTTTCCCTGCTCCAGCATGGCATCCCTCCCACTGGAGACAGTCCTCCACAAACTTATCCAGTGTGGGTCTCTTCCAGAGTGCAGTTCTTCAGGAACAGGCTTCTCCAGTGTGAGTCCCCCATGAGGTCACAAGTCCTGCCACCAAACCTGCTGCAGCGTGGGCTTCTCTCTCCATGGGGCTGCAGGCCCTGCTGAGAGCCTTCTCACAGGATCACAGCCTCCTTTGGGCACCCATCTGCTCCACCACAGACTTCCATGTGCTGCAGGGGCACAGCTGCCTCAGCACAGTCTGCACCATGGGCTGCAGGGGAATCTGTTCTGGCTCCTGGAGCACCTCCTGCCCCTCCTTCTGCACTGACCTTGGTGTCTGCAGAGCCAATGCTCTCAGATATTCTCACTCCTCTCTCCCAGCTGCTGTTGTACAGTAGTTGTTCCTCCCAGCTTAAATATGCTATCCCAGCGACACCATCACCATTGCTGATGGGCTCAGCTTTGGCCAGCAGTTGGCATTGGCTCTACTGGACATGGGTGAAGCTTCTGGCAGCTTCTCACAGAAGCCATCTCATAACCCCCCTCCTGTTACCAAAACCTTACCATGCAAACCCAATACCATTTTCTATGCTTACTCTCTCCTGTCAAGCATAGTGGAAGACAGTAAGGTTACTAAAAGCCTCCAGCTCTTGGGTACAGTATGCCAAGGTCCTAAAAATACACATTTCCTGAGCATGACTAGACCTGTCAACAAGCATCTTATTCAAGCCTAAAGTTAAGAAATTTTCTAGGTTCACTTAGTGTACAAAATTCGTACTTTAGACATACACATTTTAATACTTTGTTACTACCACTGCTTTAAGACCTTGAAAACTTTTAGAACAGAAAGGATACTTTCTGTTGATACTGGAGTGTCATCAATTCTACAGCCAAGAATTTTCCATAAGCATGCTGGATCAGAAACTAAATGACACTACACACACACTTTCCCTTCAGTCAAAATTACAAATATCTCCTCCACCCAGACAAATACTAACTTTTGCATGGATGTTCTCACTGTTTGCCTGGGCAGACTCCGGGCACAGGCTTTTAGCAATTTTCATGGCACTGCTTTCCCTATTAAGAAAGGGCCAAATGAATATTGGAAGTTAAACTACCAAAACAAAACTCACTTAAGCCTTGCAACTTTTCATCCTCTCTGGATTTTCTCCTTGTTGTTCTAAATATTTAATGACTCAAGAATTAAAAGATAAGTAATGGTTTTGCAGAAATCTCAAAAGTTTTTCCTCATATCTGACTACACTGTGACTAGATGAAAAGAGATAGCTAAATCAAATATAAATTCTCTTGTTTCAGTGCAGGGAAGAAGCCTCCTTTTCCTTCTGAATTTGCCCCTTAAGGTTGAATATACAAGAGAAGTGTTTTTAAACTAATTCAGAATAAGTATTTTCTATGATTAAGCCAATTCACATTGTCTGAATGACAGCTAGAAATCACTTTGCCCTTCAGAAACAATGGCTTCTGCTGTCTTTCTGTGTAACAGGTTGGTTCAAAGTAAGCTGACTTGAGAAAAATCACTGCCTCGTAGAAAGGATTATTTTTAAAAGGTTTTTAAACTGAGTTCATAAGCTCCTTCACCCAAACACTGCTTTGCAGTGGCATTTCTTGTCAGGAAATCAAATTTTCTGGGAGCTGAAGGCTTGTCTAGCCTTGCCTGCAAGTCACGTTAGTTTCCATTGCTTTAAGTAAAGCAATTTAATTGTGGGTTTTAATAATTGCTACTTTAATTCAAGGTGTAGAAAAGTGCAGTTCATTGCCCAGGGTGGTCATTTTCTTTCTCTCTATTGGATCCCTGTGGGATTTAAGTACATAAAGAGAAAGGTTTGCTTTTGAAGAATCAACACTGTATTTAACAGATACAGACTGATGCTAGATAGAAATATATTGACAACTTATGAATAAACAGACTTTCTTAATGAAGGAAGATTAGCCTTCATCGCTTGCAAGGTGAAGTACAAAAACTCAAATATAATTGTTGAATTAATCATTGCTTAAGCTTGACAGCTTTATGTAGTTTATAACCAATGCTTGTTATGTTTTCACCCACGGTGCAGGAGTTGGAGTGGATAGGAACCAGAATAGATACAAATAAAATTAACTATTCTCAATATACTGTAAACTTTTGAGATTTGCAGAGCAATGGAGAAATAGAGGTAAGGTCAGTATATATCACCAAAATAATTCTTAATTTCCCTAGCTACTTTTAAGTAGTCCTGGATTTCAAGTCACCAGTTTTGCATCACACATTTATACTATGATATAAATTAAATTACCACTTAATACAAACAAGGATACATAAGCCACATCTTTCTAGATTAAGGCAGAAAAGTAGAAAACTCCCACTACAAGAGTATCATGAGGGAGTTGATAAAGGGGCAAAAAGATTGCCAGCCTGTAGCACCGTAGGCAAGCAAAAAAACCAGCATCCATTGGCAACTGATTATTCCAAACATCTTTCTAATAACTTGAAACATTGAAAGTCCATCACTATTACAAGGGCTCAGTACAATTTCTCTCAGTAAAATGTTGTAGGTTGCTTCACTTTAGCACTACAGTTGTCAAATAAAGTCAAATTTTATGTTTTGCATAATAAAGTTCTGATTTTTGTCTAGCCCAGTAACCACATAAAAAGACAGTCAAGCTGAAAATTAGGCTAGAAAGGAAAGTCTGCATAGGTCTGCTTCATTTTCTCCATAAAAGTACTAAAAAGATACTGTAACATCTGTCACAGCAGCAGTTCCTAAAACACGCTGAGCTGAAGGGCCTCTGTGAAGCTTCATCTTCCTCATGAATGGCTCTGGAGTCTCAATCTCTCAAACGAAGCCATTCCCCCCCAGCTCTGCTGGTTACTTGCCATGGCTCTCAAGCGAGTCTGTGCAGCAAATGGACCAGCCAAACCTCTATCTCTTCTTCCAGAGCCAATAAGGTGATCTTATCTAACAGAACTACATCTCCAAATACAACACCAGGAGGTGAGAGATGCAACTACTACAGTAGAGAAAGATGTCAAGAGATTAAAGTCTTAATTTCATTCCAGCGAAGCATTTTAAAGCAAACCAAGGATTTCCTCCACGATCACTGTTCCTTCTGGAGAAGGGGTGTCCACCACATACACAGACCTCAGCTGCAACCAAGGATTGTACAAGTCAGCTTTCTGAAAGCACCTAAATTCTCCAGGAAGCACTAATAAATAAATCACATAAACACCTCTCTTTTTCAATGGCGTGGTTTAAAACTAAGATTCCCCTTGCTAACAACTAAAGGCAGTCCTATAAAAAACACACTTTACAACATGTTTAATATATTTCAGCAGAAAGTCCTGACAGTCACACACTGGCAAAAGGACTCATTAGCCTGTTTTCACCCAGGGAAGTGAATACACCTTTGCTTACCTTGGGGAAAGTTAAGAGGGGAGAAAGCAGGGTTTCAGCAGAGCTGCAGTAGCAAAGCTTATCTAGAATAGGCTGGGGTCACATTAGACTAGAGTAGGACAGTTCTGCAGGTCCAGCTATGCCTCAATAAAAGGAATAATTTTGTAGATAATAATGTAGAGCCAAAAGTAAGATAGCCAAATGCATTGCACAGAGATGCCTTTGACAGCGTTAGGAGTGAGAAGAGATTGAAATTCAACTCTGACATTTTAATTCTCTGTAGAGATTAGGTAAAAGAAACAAAATACAGTTGAGAGACTAAACTATTTTCCTTCCCCTCCAAATTGGAGGAGACAAAGAAATCCAACAGCAGAGCTGCAATAACCAAGAGCCTTCAAGTGACCTGAAATCCACAGCTGTAAAGCTCCTTTCTTTCTGACTCTTAACACAAACTCTTCAAGTAAAAAAAAGTAAAATTGCTGTCTATATTGCCACTACAATTTATTTCTTTTGTTCCATTATAACAAAATAAGACATATACAAACACACACTGCATAAGACACCCTCCACAAAAGGGAATACAAAATTTAAATTCTGAATGCTGCTGTGCTGACAGCATAAGAGATTAAGCTAAAGTGTAAAATCTGTGATATAGCTTTGCAATTACCTAATTGCTCTTTATCCATCTCTCCTAAAATTAAGATCACACCCCCCAGTTTTTGCTTCTTTCAGCCTGTCAAGTTCTCCAAGAAAGACTTAAGCTCTGCAAGAAAGACTCAGTCAATTGCAAAGCAATTTTTTTAAAATAAGCACTGGATTTCTTTTTATAACAGGATCCTTTCCTGTTCAGCTCAGCTATGTTTATTCTGATGACAATTTCACATTACATTGAAGCTTCTCCTCCACACACCAAACAACTACACAATCAGGATGCTCAGCACACCACCTTTTTCAGAAGCTGCACCGTACCAGTGATATTAAGTAAGGTTTAATTGCATTGCAAACCTTCCCCAGGAGGTAAAGGATAAAGCATGCTGCCTGAAGTGTCTTCTCTCAAAGCACTTTGTCTGGTGTCACCACTGGCAGAGGCTGCTCTTCATTCAGTGCACTTGTGCAATACTATTCCTAGAACATGTAAGTGAGTGTTATCTGGATATCTTGTCCTGTGGTGATATCAGTGGAGAGTTTACACAACTAATACAATTGGAGGAGGAAGCATCTTAGTGAATGAAAGGTAAAAATGCACAATGCATCTTCACTGTACATGTGGAGCAGATACCTCATTTTGCCCCAGACTGAAAACAGGCACATTAGATTTGCTGGGATGTTATTGATGTTTTCAGTTGTTTTGTAATAGAGAAAAGTATTCACATGTTCTAGTAAATCCAACAGCAGTTAACTGCATTACAGTGTCATT
The DNA here is from genome assembly GCF_003984885.1 of Neopelma chrysocephalum. Classification (NCBI taxonomy): domain Eukaryota; kingdom Metazoa; phylum Chordata; class Aves; order Passeriformes; family Pipridae; genus Neopelma; species Neopelma chrysocephalum. The sequence goes on from NW_020897733.1 coordinate 1,320,208, forward strand.
GCTTATTCACAGTAGGAAAAAAAAAATCACTACAAAAATTTACATTTACTGTTAAATAAATTAAATAACACTTTGTCCTAGGAAAATTTTCCTTTCTCTTTTGAAAAAGGTAACTAATAATTGCTTTCAGTGAATAGATTTATTCATTCATTCGGGAAAATGAAAGCCTAGGAAGTTCCACTGAAATATCAGCATTTCCATCATGTGGAAAAAATGACTAAAATACATAATGATTTTGTATGCATAGCTGCAAAAGATTCTGTTGTGGTCCAAATAGCTCTCACATTCCGTTTCATTCAGATTCCTTGGATTTGTTTGTATTTTATTATGCCACAACACAACTTGAGATATGTCATTTTACTATATGTCTTTAATTAAGAGCCACGAAAGGTCAAAATCAAAACATATGACAAATGGCAAGTTGGAAGCAGAAGGGCTTGAGCCTTGATGTTATAAAACCAAGTCTTGTGCATGACTAATCAAGACACATCCACGGAATTTCAGGATGAAATACTTTCTGAATCCTAAAAGCCAGCATCCGTTTCTTTCTGCTTTTACAAACCTAGATTTTATAACTAGAAAGAGCCCCTGCCAGTTATGAAATGGAAAATAATAACTACCACAATAAAATAGTTTGGACAAACAAGAGAAACACAGCTGACCATCACTTACAAATTAACTATTAATCATGTACATTGTCATTAATGACATGGTAGCACATATTTATATATGGTAACCTTTGAAAGGAAAAAAAAACCTCAACCAAACTTAGAGAACTTTCACAAATAATACATTACTTCCTTAAATACAAATAATAGCCATCTTGCCAGCCTGCCCTACCATATTTAAACAACTGTTTTCAGCCTTATACTTCTAATCAGACTGGAATTATAATGGAAGGCAAAGAAAAAAGACTGAAACCATTTCATTTTTAGTAATTCTGGGCTGACAAAGTCTATTTACACATTAAAAATCTAGGCCTTAACTATTAGGGAAACTTCTTCTCAATATAAGTCAATAGATAGTCACTAACCTCAAGTAAGTTCCATAGATAGCCCAATTCAAGAATCTAGCCCATTTATGTTATTTAATTAAACAGATTTCCTAGTCACAGCTTACAGTCACTTTTTCTATAACACAGTGCAAGTGTAAACCTGCCAGGAGAGGGGGAAAAAATCTGCTTATAAAAGAGCTAGTTAGCTTATATACATATATGTAAATGTATATTTATTCATATTAAAACCACCAGGACACTTAAGCAATAATATTTCTGTTAACATACATAAGGACTCATATCTTTTGCTGAAAGCATACAACAAATAAGCACTTTTTTTTAGTAATCTGGCTTGAAATCAGTTCATGCATTGATGACACCATCTTCCAACTCATTCATTTTCTCACTCTTAAGTAAAACCATTCTCAGACTCCCAATAACTTTTACACTGTTCATCAGTAGTTATCATTCTACATCAACGAGTCTGCACAAGAGTGCACAGCATGATCCATACACTACTCACCAAGTTCAGACTATGGGCTATGAAAACCCAGCAATAAAATCAGAACAATGAAATCCATCCCTACTTGAGTATGAAACGCAGTGGGTGTTTTTAATAACTAGGATTTCCCTATGATGTGCACACTGGCAAGTGACTCTCAGCTATATTCTGTCACTTTTTAACTGATCACACCCATATACGCTATTACAAATAAGCCGGAGCAAAGAAGGTACAACTTTTTTATTTGAAATGTGCATTAAAATGTTGAATAACAATTTCAGATATTATTTGAATAAGGACGCCAGAATGACTTGAAGCCATCACACCAAATTTATCCTGTTGGGGGGAGGATTCTGACGAAAGATCCCAAAAGAAGATTCACAGAAGAGACAGTGTATATGAATAATACTGCTACAGCATTTAGTCAACCCTTTCTGACAAAGGGAGGAATAAACTGCTGATCCTCATTAATAGGGATCAGCATAATTTAGTATTATCACAGGAAATTAAAGGACCTCAGAACATCAAAGTATTGAGAAAACCATTAGACCTTTTCAACAAAAGACCAGTGGGATTTATGTAGGTTGGAACAGAGGCATCTCTCTCTTTCCCCCCATCAGTTAATCTTAGCTCACTGCAAATCCTAAAAGAGAGGCTGCAGCACAAGGTGGTGTTAAGAATCAGAAATTCCACCACTGTTTTTGCTCCTTTCTTTGTTTCTTCCAAGGTAGGGGACTGCCTACATGGTCACCACAGTCCTTTTCCCAGACCCCACAGACTCCCACCAACCACACACATGGAACTGTGCCTGGATGCTTTCCTGAAGAAAGGAAGGGGCCACATTTATGCACACAAACCTCCCCATCTTCAAACTCCACCTGCTAAACCAGTGAAGCCCTGTAGGTGGGACTGCCTGGGTCCTCCTTTGGGGTGGGAGTCAAGGCAGGCAGCCTGGGGTGAGGTGGTGCCGAGCAGAGCAGCAGAACTGGTGTCACAGACAATGTGGAGACAGGCAGTTCCCCGTCCCAGTAAGCACTGGTGGCACACTGGTATCACTTACACTTGGGTTCCCACCTGGGCACGGTAAGAAGGAGGAGTAAAAGAGGAAGGAAGTATATTATGGCTGGTCTTTGCTTTTTCAGGGGGCAGATGAAAGGTCTACAAAGTTTCACTGTAAAGGAATGCACTTCAAAGGAGAGTTCAAGACAAATAAGATTTTGTCAGCTCTAACTACAAAATCGAAGGGGGGAGTCACAGAAATGTACTCTACACTTATCACTGTAACATATTATGACTTTTCAACTAGAGAGTAATCCTAAAGAGCAGCAATCTGGACTCATTCTCCTTTCCAAGTAAACTAAAAAAAAAAAATCAAAAAGAGAAAGGGATTGTAAAAATCTGAAGTTAACCCATGTTAGTGTGAGCGTTTTAGTGAAATGCACCAGCCTTTTTAGTTAATTTTCCCACTCTTTAACAGCTGGAGGTCTCAGTCAAATACCTCGAAACCTGAACCCAGGGATCACCTCTCCCACCTCTCAGTTTCAAGGCCCTGCTACTCCAGGAAAGCTGGATAGCATCCCCCTCTCAAAGACAGAGATGAAAATTCTTCTCCAGGTCGTTTACTGTGCACTCCCTGCTACAGTGCACGCATTTGCCATCTCCGTTAGCACCTCAGCTTGGGTTTTACGAAAGCATAAATATAACCCTCGGGAAAACTAAGCCCCAGAGTGAGGCACAGTATCCTTCGGCAAGCCATGCCCACATGCCTCCAACTCCCTGCCACGTCCAGGTGCGACTCGGGGCGGCAGGTGATGGTTCAGTGGCTAGAGCTCAGACACCTTTTCACGGAGGTCCTTTGAGGAGGGGGAAAGGCAAGGGGGACTCATTCCTCCTTTGTCCCGGAGGAACAGCGGGTTCAGAGCCCGCACAAAGCTCACCCGGGCTCCCCCCGCCCCGCACTCCCGCTCGCTCTCCTACCTCCCCGCAGCCACCGGCGGTCCTGGCCGTGAGGGTCCCGCACAACGCCGGCCCGACGGCACCGCGGGGCTTTGTGCGGGGCCGGGCCGCCCGGCAGCCCCGGCACCTGCGGGAGCCCAGAGACCCTCCGGCGGGGCCCGGCCCCGCCGCCGACCCCCGCCCGCCGCAGGAGCCGCGGGGCTCCTGTCAGGGGGAGCCCACCCTCAGCCACCCCATCCTCGAGGCTCCAAAGCTCCCCCCGAGGCTCCGCGCGGCGGCCGCGCCCGGTGGGGACAGCGGCGCCGGGCAGCACCCGCGGAGAACAAGGAGGGCGCCCCGCACTCACCGCCGCCGCTGCCTCCTGCGGCCCCCAGCACCCCAGCAGCACCAGCACCAGGCAGCCGGCGGCCAGGCTGCAGCTCCGCCACCGCGGCTCCATCCCGCCCGCTCAGGAGCTCCGGGGCCGGCCCTGCGGCGCGGGCATAGCCCGGCGGGGCAGCGCGGCTCCTGCAGGCGGCTCCCGCCGGCCGCCCCGATGGCAGCGCCCGCCCCTCTGCCGCACTCGCCCGCTTCTCCCGGCTCAAGTCCTCCCGGGACTACAGTATTCCTCCGCTCCGGGGGCGGGCAGGCGGGCGGTGTGAGGCGCGCTGCCGCTCCGCTCTGAGGGGGCCGCGATCCCCCGCGACCGCCCTGCCCCCGGGCGCCGCGGTTTTGTCGGCTCCAAGGGCGGGCGCCGCCTCTCCCCGCCCCGCACCTTCATCGGGCGGGCAGCTGGACCCCGGACTATTTTCTGCAGCGGAAGCCGCTCTGTGTGCGTGTGAGGGCAGGGGGAGTTGTTGGCAGTGCCGGGTCGCCCCTCCGGAGGGGCGGGTGCGGGGCTCGCCCGCGCTCGGTCCCGGCCCATCCGGCCCCGCTCAGGTGCGACGCCTCGGCGAACACCGCGCGAACTTCCTGCCCGGGCACGCTGCGAGCGCCTGGAGGGGCTGCGGAGCCGCGCCGCGGGAAGCGAGCGGTGACCGAGAGCGGGCGGGCAGGCAGCGCTGGTGGCTCCAGCCGGGTCGCTCCTCCGGGGCCGGGCACCCTCGGTGCTCCGCCGGGAAGGAGCCGCACGGTGCCCTGCCCGCCTCGAATGACGGCGGACCCTGCTCTTCCTCGGCCGTGCCTGCGGGCTGCCCGGGCCATGGGGCGCGCAGGGTGAGTGCCGAGCGCGGCCCCCCCGCTCCCCGCGGTGCCCCCGCTCCCCGCCGTGACTGTGTGTCCCTTTGCCTCTCCGCAGGGCGCTGGGGCTGCTGCTCCTCTGGCTGGGCGCGGAGCTGGCGAGTGCGGTAAGTGCGTGCAGGTCCAGTGCTCTCTGGAGGTGAACGTACCTGGATAAACCTGTCGGGGTTTGGGCATCCTTCGGCCAGAGAACAGACACGTCCCCGCCCCCCGGGAAAGACGCGCGGATATTTTTTAAATTGCTGTACACCTGTGCTCCGAAGTCCCTTTGTGCCTTTCGTCGGCTCGACTTTGACTAGTTTTTGAAAAGTATGCTGGGGTGAAAGACCATCTGTGTGCGGTGTAGCAGCTTTCAGTGTCTGAAAGCGTGATCAGTGTCTCACTTTGTACCTGACTGCCTTTCGTTCTCTTTTAGCCTCTTCTCAAACTTTTCTGTTAAAAGCTGACCCTCAAGGTCCTTGTTCACGAGGGATCCAATGCACAACACATCATAACTAAGTAAAAGTGATGTGAGAAATTAAAGGATTAAGCTGTTAAGTGCTGTATCAAGGTTCATGACTATTAGTAAATGTGTTTTGAATTCCAAGTTGTTATACAGAAGCAAAGACTTTATGATCTGTCGATCTGACAATTTTATGACATAAACATGGATTTTCTCTTGCTGTTCCTAATTAATGTTTAAATAGATCAGTAGGCGATTGCAGGCTTTTTAAATGTTTATAATTTTCTTCTTTTTGGCGTTATAGTAGATTTTCTGCAGCTGGGATGCTGCAATTCTTAGCCCACTCAACTAGTGAATGAAAGAGTCCTTTCGAAGATCTGTAGCCTAAATTAAGTGTCCAACTGATGTAAAGTCAGCAGTTAAAAAAATGTCTTTGTTATATTGTAACGTAAATTAAGATTGTACAGTAATGTTTGTGGTGTGGATTTTACAGCACATATACAATAGTGAATTTATGGAAGTACAATATGCTTTAAGCAAGTTTATTTTAATTCAACTTCTGACAGATTTCTAACAAAGCCAGTTAAAACGTGTTCTTGACTTGGCAGCCAATGGTTTTCTACTGCTTTTGCTACTCTTTTGATTAAAATTTTAAGGAATTAGAATCTTCCTGTGCAACTGAGAAGAAATGTTTTTAAAAGTCTTTAATAGCAGAAGGGTTTATACTTTTCATAAATATGAAAGGCTTGGTTCTGTTTTGCATTTTTTATAATCAATTGCACTAGTAGAATTTCATCATCCTGATCAGGTGGTAGTTACAAGCTTTAATCTTCTCAAAGATTAAAAGATTAGAGAGTTTTATTTAACAAAACCAAGAACTGTTCTTCTGAGAGTTCTTGCTATAGTGGAATCTGGGTGGAAATGACTTTTATGAAGCATGTATTTTAAAGGCTCTTTGAAGCAAATGTGCCACGTTTTGTAGTAATTTTTATAAATTCTTGCAATATGGCAGTGAAATTATTCCTGATTGATGCAGATGTAACTGATAGCAAATTTAAATCATTTGCTCCAATTGTGATTCCTACCTGTTGGAAAACACATCTCTTAAGCAGTCAGATTTCTCTTACTTCCTTGACATCTTTTATTGCCCATAAAGGGACTCTGTCAATTTAAGTCTATTGTAATGAATAAGATTAATATCTACTTGCTATTTCTAAGTTTTCCTGACAGTTTTCTTCAGGCTTAGAAAACAAGCAAAGTCTTAGTTGCTGTGTAATCAGTCTACAACTATGAAAAAGAATCAGAAATAGGTCCTTAAAATACTTAGTGCTCTGCATGTCTAAGCAGTTAATGGATTTAATGATTTTTATTAAAAATGCTGTCGAACATGCCCAACAGAAAAGACTAAAACTCTGGTTTTATGAACTTCAGATAGGGTAGTAGTTAATGACTTTCTGGTATCACTGATTTAAAAACACATCCTAACACCTTCCAGCATGAAGTAAGCTGTTAAGAGAAAGTAGTAGTGATGGAACTTGCAGTAAGCAGAGCTTTTTTAGGAAAAGCAAGATCTCTGAAACATTTCTTAATAGGCTTCTGGTATGTAATTTGAAGTGACAGTATAGTGAAGTACCATGGTAATAAAATGAGGTTAAAGCTTTAGGTTAATAAGGAGTAATAACTTCTAGAAGACTGTTCACAGAGACAGTCCACTTGTTGCTGGAGATGGTGTCATTTATAACTTGTTCGTATTTTCTTTCATTAAAAAAACCTCATTTCAGTAATGTATCTGTTGTAAAGGAAATGTCCCTAAAATATTGTTCAAGTTCTTGAGTGCTTTTCAGGAATGGTACTGTGGACAGGACTAGTGTAGGCAGTGGCTGATATGTCAGGCAGCACCTTGAATAAAGTTGTATCAAAGATGGCTTTGCCACAGAGGTCTCAGTTATGAAGTGTAGTCATCCCCTTTTCTGTAAGAAAAGGATTTTAAAGTGTATCTGAATTAATTTCTCAGATTCTAATTATTTTCCCTGGGTGTAAATGATGATCTATTTTGAATGGCAGTACAAAATTAGTCTTGTAATGCTGTCTGTGTTTTCTTGAGCCAAATGTTGAAAACATAGATGACTTGCAGTTACTTTGTAGAGACTGTTACCTCACTTGTAGACCAATTGCTGGGAGTGACCTAAGAGCTTCCCCTAATAGCTTTGGGCTGCAGTCACTCTAGAAGCTGTGCTTCATTCATGGTTTCAATCTTTTATCATCAACAATTTGCGTTAATAGTTAGCCAGGAGTGTCAGTACAAGATGCTGTGCATAAGTAAAACAACACTGTAGTACTGTCCTTGAGACATTCATTGCACTCAGACAAATGACAGAGGTTGGTCTGGAACTGTGGGGGATAAGATGTGCTAGAGAGGCAGGGGTTTGCCTTGGCTGATCACTGTCCTTCCCTGAGGCTTTCTCAGGCTATAGGGCAAAATGGAGTTTTTAGGAGAGGGACTTTTTAAAAGATAATCAGAGTTTTGCTCTGATAATACAGATGTTTTGGGGTTTTCCTCTCATAAACGTGAGGTGGAGCATGAGCTGAATATGGTCACAAAATGTAGAGACAGCCTCTTGCAATGAAATTTGAGATTCGCATCTCTTCACAAAGCTCTCAGCTGAGCTGCATCATAGTCCTAGCAGTCATTCTGAGCCCCCCTGAGAGCACACCTGGCATACAGGTGAGGTGATAACTCCTCATTTATTTCCTTTCTGTCCTTGTTCAGCTAGTTGAGTGTACCTGGAATACGTGTTGGTTTTGATGTGGTGTCCTAAGGAATTACTGTTAGGACTTGCTGTAAGGACACATGTTTTGTTGGAACACCTGAGCTTTCAGATGGAGTTCAGTTAGCTTTATTTTATGAGTGGACTTCATGTACTATTGCAACTCTTCCATTTTTTTGCTAATAAATGTGCAGATTAATGAGAGCCACTCTCTTTTTTTAGAACTTAGTATCTTGTTCAGCAAAAGATTTTCAGTATCCAAGTAAGGCAAATAAAAACTATGTGTGAAAACCAGTTCTGGGCAGTCTGCTCTATTTTGAGTAACTGAAGCTCTGCTAGTTCATGACAAACTAGCACAAGTGATCTTATTTATCTGTCTCCCAGGTTTTCTGTGTGTTTTGTTTCTATATCTATGATACAAATGTTTCATAATATCTTTAATATGTACTGGATGAGCTTAATTGAACCGAGCTCGTTGTTTTCAGTGGTCAAAAATAAATTTTGTCCCAGAGTCTCTGACAGAGGGGAAAAATTGCTGTTTAATTATGGGTATTTAAAACAGAGTTGCAGCTCTCATCATAACACTTTCCAATGCAGTTTCTGCAAATACGATGTTATCCATTAAAGAGGTACTTATAAAGTTCTGTTTTCTTTTTCTTTGCCATTTTAATCAGTATTTATAAGTATGCAATCCTACTGTAATTTGATTTTTACAGCTGTATCTTTATGTAGTAGTGAACTTTATGGGGAAAGAAGTAATTTATATAGTAAAGTTACTTGTATAAGGAAGGAATCTACAGAATTCAAGAAATAATGTAAAATACCAACCTAATCTTCTAATTCTCAGGATTTGTTTACCAGATAAGGCTTCTAATGTGTAAGATGCATGGGTGTGGAGGGTTGTTTGGTGAAGATTCAGTACTGCATTGAGAATGGTCATTCTGTGAGGGTCAAGTTTGAGTGGCAATAGGTCTATTGTAAAATAATAAGAATTATACCCTGGTTCTATAGCAAAATAATGAGAATTACTAAAAAAAGAAGCTGATTGTTCATAACAGTGCTAATTATTGAGCTCTTGCCAAGACATGTTAACTTGTAGGGGAAATTTTCATTTAAAGCTGACTATCCCTTTCTATCCCGTCTGAAGAAATAATTGTTTATTTGCTGAATATTTTCTGAGTGCTGAAGACAATTGAGCATACAAAGTGGCTGTTTATTTGGCAGTCAGATTCTATGTCAGGTTACAGCAGCTATGAAGTGGAGTAACACATGTGATTGTGTTCTGAAGAGCTTTTTTGATATCATTATTGATTTAAGGTTGCGGCTGCCTTTTTATAGGTGTGAGAAGCACTGTGTGACCTGAAGAAGCATTTTATTTCCCCTTCTGGACACAAGCCAGCTTCACTACCAGCCACTGTGTTCCCTTGGCTTAAAAGCTGCTGTTAGTAAGTCATGCTGGTGTCCCTAAATAGGCAGGGCCTTTTGTGGTAGAACTTCTCCACCCTTTGTCCATTCTTGCTGTAGAGGATCTCCACACCAGTAAGGTCCTGGTACCTTGTCCCTTACTAACTCTTCCTGCTGGGGTAGCTGCAGTAACATGCTGATGCTTACAGATATTATGAGAATGTTACAGAATGCAAAAAAAATTTGTGATGGTAAAATGGCTCTGGCTTGCAAATACCAAACTCAACAAGGTCTTAACTCTGCCTCTTTCTTGTTTAGTTTTTGTACGCTAGTCATACTTCATTTGTAGACATAGAACTGCTTCAGGAAGAGGACTGATAACTCCTGACTTGTACAGGGAGAAAAGAATTCCTTATTATCCCATACTCCCAGAGACACAGCATCTGTTCAGGCAAGGTTGTCAATGTATTGCCAGTATTTGGTGTTTAATCGGATTTTTTTTTGAACCATAGGAAGCTGCAGTGTTTTTTGAGAAGAGCATAATTGATCCAGAAGCAATTTCCTAATCATACAGATACTCTATTGTTTCTGCAAGTACTTTTACTCCTAACTGAGTACTCACTGGAGCGTTAAGAGTAGACATCCAACTAGTCTCTTGTCAGACAATTTTGATTATGTATCAGGAAATGACCCACCTGGTTTTGAGCATCTTTCAAGATGTACTAGGAAGGGATTGCTACAAACACTGCAAAGCTCATGATTCTGTATTAAACAGTGCTGAGGAAACAGGAACATATTTCAGAGATGCCAGCCAGTGGCTTTTTGGGAATTATCAGGTTTTTTTAGGGCAAGTGTTTAGGTACCTCAAAATAATAAAAGGAAGGTATTCCTTCTGGGAGGAAAAGGTATTTTTATACTGTAGAGTAGTGTCATAGTATTTTGAGGTGATCATGAAGTCATGATAGATATAGATGAAAAAGTCTTTCCTGCCAGAATTCTTGATGTACTTGACCTTCTCTCTTCCTTGAGAAGTGGGTTTGTGTTCTCCTCCATGGATAATGATTAATTTCCTTAGGTGGTTGGTTTTTTAGTTATCTTTTTTTTTTTTATTATTTGTCTTTTTTAATTTATTTTCTTTTCTTTCAAAATATCCCTATAGCCCAGTAAGGCTCTCACTCTCCTGGGGAGGCTATAAACCCTAGCTGAGCTTTAACATACTTATTTCCATTTACATGTCTGAACAGAAAGAGCATTTAGAGTGGAATTATGCAGTTCTCGTTACCTGTTCCTTGCAAAAAGGGAATTTGGAGGTGTGGGCAATAAATCTGAAAATACTTGGGGAAAGTAAATAACTTGTTCCTGTGCTTTTTGCACAAATTTCCTGCAGTTCAGCCTACCTTGGGTTTTTCTATACAACTTCCCCTTCTCTGTTGGTGTGATTTGTATGGAAGTGCATGGAAGTCGCGTTGCTGCAGTTTCCAGTACTGTATTTAACTTTCTACTTTCAAAAGTTGTTGACAATAATCTTACTACTTTTATGTTCAAATTCATCTTTTCAGAATAGTTTCCTCTTCTCTCAGGTTTGAGGAAACACAAAGAGGTGAAAATAATACCAAGCCAAGGGAACTGTTCCATGGATCTGCTTCTTTGCTGGCTTCTTTGCCACATTTTTCATGCTGGTCAGAGCTGACTGCTGACCCTCTGATTCTGCTTGTACCCAAATGAATACAGAGCTGCAAAGATCCCTGAGGTCTGTGTTTTCCTTCTTGATATTTCTGCAGGATTTTGATTAGCTTTGGCTGTGTCAACCTCACTGGGCCACTAAACCAGCACCTTCAGTTTGCACAGTCTTTGCTCACTTGGTTACCTTCATACTGAGAGAATCAACCCTGTGAACCAAATGGGTCTGATTTGCTTCAGTCCACCGAGGTGTCAATAGCTACTGTACTCTGAGTTTGCCTTATTCACTCCCTGGTCTATTTTCTCCCATCTGGCTGGAATCTACTGTACTTTGTACAGCCTCCAGCCCCTGCCTCAACGTGCTCCTGAGCTCCTCTGCCTTCCTGGCTCTCCTTTGTGCTTTAGCAGTCGAGGAGGCTGCCAGGATCACTCCTGGCGGTTAATCCTGCAGTGCTTTCTCTGCTGCCTCACTCCAGCAGCAGCGAGGACGTGTCAGTGCCTGTTACCCAGGAATCTCTCTTGCACGAATCTGCTCAAGAGGGTTGCACCTAATGTTCATTGCTTTCCTCATTAGTAATAGGAACAAACGATTCCGTCCTTGACACAAGCGCTTGGCAAGAGCCCAGTGTGATGTGTAACACAGGTAAAATCCAACCATCATCGAGGTGTTGGATCTGGACTGATCTAGAACTCGCTAGAAAAGGCAATACCTCAAGGTTTCTGTAAGATATGAGACTAAGATTTAATTTTCCTTCAGTTTTTGCATATTTGTCATTTTTCCGTTTCCATTGAAGGTGAAAGAGGTTGGAAACAAGGTAGCAACAGCAACATTAACTGTTTCCTTAGCATATTTTTTTGGCTGACAGATCAAAACCTGCAGCTTTCTAGAGATTGGGATAGAAATGTTTGTACAGAGTCAGCTGAAAGCCAACTGCATAAATGAATTTATAGCACTGTTTGAAGGGGTTGGTTTTGACCTAAAAAGTAGAGAGGAAAAGGAAAGTGCAGTTAAGCAAGAAATGGACTTAAAAGTGCTGTTGTGCTTCTTAAAATCTCTGCAAATTAAATGTTACCAGCTTTATTTTTTGCTAGTAGCAAAGCTTTAAATAGCATCAAGTCAGTTTTGTCTTTTCCTGACTTTTTTTAATAACTGCATGTACCTTACCTATTCTCATTGCCTCAGTGTTTTCAAATCAGCTTATGTTCCTTATCCTATTATTTGAATCATTGAAGATAATATTTTCTATTAAGATCCTACCCTCACAAGTAGTAATGTATCTTTCCATGGACATGAAATAATGTCTAGTTCTAAAAAGAAGTCTAAACCAAAAAAGATTCTCTAGAAAATGATATAATTATAAGAGAAGTGATGAATCTATTACTCTTAGTACTTTATTGTTAAAGTTTGTTTAGAATTCATAAGCTGGCAAGTCAATTTTTTAGAATAAAATATATTTTGAAATATATATAAACTCATCTCATTATTATAAAAAAGTTAAATAGATGAATTGACACAGTGAATAATGTGAGAAAGAGCCAAAGAGAATCAGGACTGTTTTAAAGTTCTAATCTTCTTATATCAGTCAAACCTCTGCCGTGGAGGAGTGTGCAGGTATCACTTGCTCTGTGTAATATATTTATTTAATTTTTTTAATAGCAATTTGGCATTATTGCTACTACTATGGTGGAAACACATCAAAACAATAGGAGGGTGAATCACTGTATTGTACTTTGATGATTAAAGCTATCCACAAAGCTGGGTGTAACTGAACTGGAAGAACATAGCCTGCAGGAGCAAAAAGCAAGCTTGGAAAATTAAGAATTTATAGTAGTCTTCAGACTTTTCCATAAAAGGAGCCTGTAGGCTTTCAGCCTCAGCCCTCCTTTTGAGGTTTTAGACTGCCATCAAAATGCATGTGTGTGAGGGGTTGAAAAGTTGGAACATTATCTGTAAAATGAAGATATCTTTTCTATGAAGTGCAGCACATGTGAAGTGTGGATTCAGCTGGAAGGTGAGGTTGGCAGGTCCTGTTTTGCACTGCACAGTGTATGTAGCATTTTGCATAGAACATGCTGAATCTTTGTTAACAGAAAGGATAAAAGTGTGGTGAGTCTCAGTCTTGTGTTCATGACTGAGGTGATTTCCAATAAGCCCTGGGTGCCAAAAGTAAGGTGCTTTATTTCTGGTGTACTTTTGAAATGCATATTCTCTCTACTTTCACTATGGAAATAGCTGTAACCCAAATGCATTGCTTGCTATTTAGCAAAAGTTTTCTGTTTTCATCAAAGGCACAGTTTTTAACAGCTGTCTCTTCTTGTAAGCTTTATATGATCATTTTTACAAAGGAAGACTAGTGCATTTTTAACCTAATAAAGTAGTTTGGCTTAAACTGGAAACAGACTGTGAAATCTCTTTCTACAGATGGTTCTTAGCTGTTTGCTGTGACTTGAAGAAGTCCAAGATGTAAGCTTAAGAACACTATAGAGAAAATATGTTAATATGGTGTTGAAAGGAAGAAGCTTTCAAACCACTCCTGTAACAAATGTGTTCTAGTCACCAAAGCAAATGTCAGATGCTTAGCCTACTTTTACCACAAATAGATACAGAAAATACTCTTTGAATACCACAGAGGTCCACAGAGGTTTTAAAGTTAAATGAGTTGGTGACCATAAACAGAATACTTTAGATGGTTTCTTGAAGGTAGTGATTATATGGTTTGCTCTGTGGTACTTTTAACAACCTTAATCTCTCTGAATGTATAATCTTGTTAGGATTAAACCAAAATCTGCCTAGATAATTAGAGTGAGCTCCAAACTGTGGTTTGACCTGTATCTCTCAGTGGTGCAATTTCCATGTGAATGTGTTGGCCCTGGAGCATGTGGGGTGTGGAGAGCCCTCAGCAGGGTCTCTGGGAGCTGAGGGCCTCCCATACCTCAAGTAATCTGTTCCCTAAGAATGTGGTTGGTAAATCACCTCAGAGGTTTTGCAAAGACTGCTTTTCTGTGATTATAAAAACCGGGGTCTGGGTCAGAACATCTTTTAATGTGGCACTGCCCGTTTTTCATTGAGGGTAAAATGTGTTTGCATGCCCTCCCAAGTGCTGAGAGTTGCAGGATAGGTCGAATCCTGAAATGCCTTGTGACAGGCATGTTCACAAGCAACAACATTTGGTCTGTTTTGTCCCTTCTGTAGGGTTCATTTATCGTGGACATACATTTCACACCGTTTCCTTACATAATAAGAAGAAACACGTTGCAATTTTTACTCTAAAATACATAATCACTGGTTGCATTACTGTGTTGTCTTTCACCCCTGGTAGCGATTTACAGATGTCCTTCCACCCTGCCAGGTTAAGTGTTGGTGTTGCTGCCCTGCATGTGTGAAGAAAGCTTTGCCCCAAGTCATGCAGCAAGTTTTGCTTCTTTGAACTGTTGCACCAGGTGCTTTGTGTGCCCTAAGGCTCCTCCCTAAATGAGATGACTTGTACAATCTGCCTTTGGAGATCTTGAAGGCTTGAACCTCTAACAAATAAGGCACAAAACTGTGAAATGTTGATTATGGCTGCTTAAGGGCTCTCCATTCAATGGCATTTTCTCTATGGGCTAGCATGAGACTTTCTAGCACCAGACTATGAAGTTCCCTAAGAATGTGGTTGGTTTTTATCTTCCAGCTTTGTGCTATCCAGCCAAATTCTGCACGTCTTTCAGAGAGGAGTGGCAGGGATTAAAAACCAGCTAGTGAGTCTTAACTACAGTCTGACAGTAGTAGAGAAGAATTAATTAATGTTTATATCAGATCTTCAGTGTTACTATAACTTTTCAACTCCATTCAAGGATACTTTATGAACCACAAACCAAAGTGTTTACCAAGTATTTTGGATAGAAGTAAACTAAAGCTATAGTAAAAAAAAAATTGGTTGATTTTTGTTTTTTTTTAAACAGAAGTCTGATTTATAAAAGAGTAGATATTGTGCAACTTTCAGCAAAGAAGTGGTTTGGTTTTTTGCATTTCCAAACTTAGTAATGGGAGTTTAATAATTTTCGTTCTGAGCTGCAATTACCAGAAGTGTTCTGTAGCAGACTGTAGCTTTCCAGATCCATTTCTCCTTTCTTTCTTACCTCTCAGCTTGTGAAACTAATGAAAAGGCAACTTTGGTTTTTTTTTTTTTGTTGTTTGGCTGAGTTACTGTCCAGATCTGGAATGATTGTGTTGCAGTTTTCCCTGCACAGAAGACTGTCAGTCCAGGCACCTTTGTGCAGTGATACTGGCTATGGATTTTGTTTGGATTATATGATAACACTGAATTTACCAGGGATAAATTTTGCTGAGGTAGTTCTATGTTTTCTATATACAAGTGTTCTGTGTGTGTAAGAACAACCAGGCAAAATACTTCCAGCATCTATTTCATCAAGATGTGTTCTTATAATTTCCATTAAAGAAATTCCAGTGAGAAAGTTATTTCCCTCCTCTTCATTCCGGTATTATGAGCTCACTCAGAGGAGGGCAGAGGGGTACCAGGTTTCAGGACTAAATTCCTTTGCCAGAGGAATGTGCAGTGAGACACAGGTACAGGCTAGCTCCACGACATACTTGTTTAGAGGGGCCCTCTGCAGCCCAGCAGCTTACAGATCTCAGATTTACAACACTTCCTTATCTGCATGGTTTTGTTCTAAAAAAAGAAGAGCAGGATTAGTCTTTATGAAGAATATTGTGACTTTTCTTTGATTTTAAAATAATGGATATCGTTTCCTTTTTCGTTTCACTTTTCTAGATAGGCAGTAAAAGTGTTTTGTAAGATGCTTAAAAGTTGTGGATGCAAATGTAAGAAAGGTAGAGACAATTGAAAAGCGCTCACTGCTGTCAGATGTGCTCTGGGCTGTTGTGTTTAACTGAGGTCACTGGGAATTTAGTCTGCACCTTACATAGTATGTCATTGGGGGCCTCAGTTTCTTTGGGAATTTTATTTAGTGTGTGGCATGAGTAATCCTCATTTTCCTTACATATCAAATGTCAGTGGCATCTTAAGCCTGATTATTTAGATGTTTCCTCACACTGTATCAAAGTAGCACTAGTATCAACCTGTAGCTTGAAAAAGTTGCACAGAAGCACCGAACCCTTTCCATTAATTAAGTTCGTCATAAAACTACTATGGGAACGTAATTCAAATTCTGTTTGGAACCAGTTTATCTCTGTAAGATGAGACCACTACAGTTCATTCAGTCACTTGGCAGAGTTGTGACATTTACTGTGCTTGCTCAGTTTGTAGCCACTGCAGCCTCTTGCTCTTGATAAGCCCGAAATCACAAATTCCTGTGTGATGATATCATGGAACTGTAGCAGGATATTGACTTCTGTCAGGTATTCTATGGTTTGGGCAGGAAGCTAGTATTTTGTAGATAAAACATGAGGACTTGGTTGTGGCATAAGTAGTAAGGAAACCTGGATTCTATTCTCAGTATAGCTTGATGAATGGCTTCATGTAACTTTCTTAAATGCTCCAAACCATGTTTGTAGCTATCTGTAAAATAATCATGCATATGCTACTCCCAGTGGTTTGTACGTCTGTTTATCAAGGTATACTTTAAAACAGGTGACTGTTGGTAACAGTGAAAGAAATTTAGAGGAGGAGTTGGATGTGTGCTTGTTTGTGTTTTCCCCAAGTTCCTAAGAAGATACAAATATTTTTCTTTCTTGATTTTCATGACTAATCTACTCGCTCTGCTAATATGTATGAATAGAGAATGATGATAAAAACATACAAAATATGTGTTTTATAAAAACTGATCTGAATGCAACTTTGAATTTCAGTTTTGATTTCACAAAACTAAAGACTTAAATCTAGTTCTTTTCCTTACATATGTTCCACTCAGGTGCCACGAGGCTGGTTAGAAATTAGTAGTACATAAAAGCCTAGACAGGACCAAACAAATAGCATCTATGTAAAGCAGCAGAACAAAGTTGATGTTACTTTATTCTATTCAAGTTATGAAAGCACACTGTAAATAAAAACATAGCTAGTGTAGTATTTTGTATGGGGATACAGGTGATACCACATTTTTTTCTTGAAGTATTATAAGAAGATCTGGCTTAAAAGCACCAAGAACTTCACAATTCTTAACTGTACTTTTAGCCTTACTATTCTTTTAATGGTAGTACACACTAATTTTTTATATTTAAAATAGAATACCAGTTTCTATCCCTAAATCTTAGACAAAAGTTGAGAAAACCAGGAGAAAACAAAATGATCCTAAAGGTCTCAGGTTTTCTTGCACAGCTTATGAGTCAGGTGCTTGACTGCAGAGACCTGTTATGTAACATCTGGATGTTTGACTTCAGCAGGGCTGAGGAAATCAGGAGGCAGTTTTCCTGAGACTGGGTTATCTCAGACCTGTCAGCTCTGGGGTTTCTTGCATCTCTGTATGAAGCAATTGGCACCTGGAGGTGTTGGAGTCAGGACCTCTGACAAGCTGGATGGAGGTTTGTTTAGAAAGGTCTGGGTTAAAGAGTCAGAAAAAAATATATAAATCATCCTTTTTTGGCTGCAGGATCTGCTGTGTTGGTTATGTCATGTTTGATGCACACTGGACACAGTGAAGTGTTCAGAACAAAGCACAGCTTTTAAATGACAGTAATTGATTGCACTTGCTCTAAATATTGTTTTACATTTCTGGATGAGCTGGAGTTTGTGGGAGGAGAAAAGCTGTTAAATGGAGTGAGAAGCTCCAGCAGAGAATCCTGCCAGGGCCAGTAATCCTGTTTGCTGTTGCCATTCCCTAGCAGGAGGCTGTGCCTGTGCCCTGCATGTGGGTGATGTGTCTGTAGGGAAAAAGGAGGGCAGCTGTTGCTGATGGGTCCTCAGCAAGCCTCTGCCCTGTCTCTTTTTGCAGTTTTATGTATAATTTGGTGCAAATTTCCACACCTCCAACACAGGAAGTGTAAGGTGTCTTGTTCAGTGTGAGGCAGGGAATATTTCTGTAGCTGGTTTAAATCCAAATAAGTTAGGCACCTTATACCTTAAGATAACTTATCTAACTAAATAAATAAATAAACTTCCTAATCCATTCTTTATTTTCTGTTTGCACCACTTTGCAAG
Organism: Neopelma chrysocephalum; assembly: GCF_003984885.1. Classification (NCBI taxonomy): domain Eukaryota; kingdom Metazoa; phylum Chordata; class Aves; order Passeriformes; family Pipridae; genus Neopelma; species Neopelma chrysocephalum. The sequence continues at coordinate 1,338,266 of NW_020897733.1, forward strand.
CCTATATGCTTTAAAAGTAATCAAATAAAGTGTGTTCTTCCTTTCAGTTACTCTTTCTGTACTATTTGTTATCAAAGGTCTTAACCAAAATTCATTTAGCGAAAAAACTAATTTGAAACCTTTCTCAGGTCAGTACATGTGGCTGAAATTTGATATTAATTAATTTAGCCTTGTTTGCAGAGTACCTGCGGTGTAGAAGCTGCCATTGTTAGGACACATTGCAAAACCTGAAATGAAATATTTTCACTGCTCATGGATAAGTGAACACTCATGTAACCTTTTGTTTGGTTTTCTATAGAATTTAATTTACAAACTTTGCTGGAAAATAACCTTTTGCCCTTATTAATGTATTCCATCCCACAAAGGAGCCTGCAGGGTGTCAGGGTGTCCAATGTGCTGCTCTGCAGTGGGAAATCGCTGTTTGCCTCTGGTGGGGGGGAGGTTGGAAGTTAATGTTTGCATCACTCCATGGGTTGAACTTTTAGCTCCGATTGTATTTCCCCCACTGCATCTGTAGGTCTTGTGCCTATCACAGCAGAAGTTAGTCTGTGTGATGAGTGGGGGAGTATTAGATAGCTGTGAGTTGTTTTTCTTGTGGTTAGAGGAAGGAAATCCAGCACTTACCAGAAACTCAGAGCACACAATTTTACTTGGATTTTACGTTTCAAAAATACTCTTCAGATACTACTTATATCAACTTTGTTAAAAATCTGCAAGATTAAAGTACTTCATGTGCACATGGCATACTTTCTCTGAAAGATCACTTTGTGGAGTCATGAACCTTCTCACGTTTTTATTGCTACATCTGTAACGCTCCCACCTGTGAACTCGGGTCACCGCATCTGACCCTCCTGTGCTCTCGTATATGAAAAATCAGACTTGAAATACAATCCCTACTTCAAAAGATTTGCAACCTGCCAGATACATGCAAAACCTAAAGAAATCCTGGGAAAATACTGCTCAGCAAGGGGCAGTCTCATCACACCAACCGTAGAATTGCGCTGCTGCTGTTTAAGGAACTGTGTACACTCAGCTTCCTCTGATATTCATTCTGTTTAAGGATGGCAGCTTCTCTGCCTCTTAAAACCTAGAGAATATCTGAATTAAATCTTCTGGGGTATAGAAGTGGAGGTTCAAGCCTGATTTTGATTTAAAATCACATACTGCAGTAGGAGGGTGTTGATAATTATCTGGCTGAGGAAAGTCTTGGAAACAATTGTCATTGCTCCCGAAACTGTTCTTTCTCAGTCCTGTGGCAGGATGGTGAGCTCAGAGCACAGCTGTGCTTTATGCTGCTGGCATGAAAATAGAGATCATAAAAAAGGAACCTTTCTACAACAGGATTTTATTGTTAAACTGATTGTTGATGTGATAGCTCAGATCATAAATCTTTTGAGTCAATGTTCAACAATCCAAAGGGATCATTCTCTTCCTTGCAACAACAGAAACATTAATTCTCCAGAAAACATCAAATTATTTCATATACTGAGGTAAAATCTGCCCCGGTCAAGCCAGAAAGAACATCTCGGTGTTCACTCTAGGAACATTACACTACAAACTGAAAAATTAATCAGGGTTGTAATCCTTGGGTAAGATTAACATTAGAGTATCCAAAGCTATTATACTTGATTCAAGTAAAAATGCGTGTGGGTGTATGTTTATATACAGCTATTGCTTAGTTCTGACCTCTTGGGAATCTCAAAGGACAGTAACAGCAGGTGGAAAGAGTTTCAGTGCAAATTTGACATCATATCCAGATTAAGTATTCAGTATGTCTCACTGATGGTGAGACATCTCTAGTTTTGGTCTCTGGAAGAAGGTTAAAGGAGGAGAGGATATTTAGCCAATCTAGTTTTGAGCTAATTTCTCCATTTAACTGAGGTGTGACTTGGAGAATAACTGTTAATAACCTGAGTCTTTTTATGACCAAAGGAGAACTGGTAAGAGCAGTAATTTGGGAGCACCAAGGTCGGGTGACTGACTGGCAGAGGGAATGTCAGTGCTTACCTCTGACACAAAGATTGTACAACTGTGAAAAACACTTGTAAAGTGGCAGTGGATGTACCTGAGGGACCAGCAGCAGGGTGGTGTGCAGGGCAGCTGGGCACCTGTGCTTTCCTTGCAATGATACTCCAGCAACTCTAAGGGATTTCATCCATGTAAACTATTTCTGTAGGTCCCATTGCAGGATGTGCAGCCTGTCCACATTCCTTTACTCTAGAGATTGGGGGCTCAGGGTAGTTATGCCAGTAACAAAACCTAATATAGCCATTATGAGACAATGGAGAAAAGAGGTGAAGCAAGTGCTGTGTCATTGTGGAGTGCAGTGCATTCCTGCAGGGTTAGTGTTTTGTTTTGCAGCATAGCAATTAATACTGCACAGCACCTTTGGGTAGGTAGAAGAAGATGTGATTTTTCTCTGAAACAGTATGGAATTATTAGGAAGGCTGAATATGGCTGTTTGTCTTGGAATATGACCAGGATTCAATGTCTAATAACTCCAATATCTCTGGTTTCCTAATGGCCACCAGATGCTGGGACCTCTGGTTTTTATCTCATCTGAAAGAAAGGCTAAGTCATCAGAGCCCCTGATAGCTCAGGATGGACTGAGATATAAATGCTTCCTGCTAATTCCCAGCCCTGCCTGTTCTATCACTTATGTTTCTGGTGAAGCTTCTTATGACAACACAGTTGTGCTGAGATTGGGATTTTTTGAGGGGTTAGGTGCAAAAGGTTGCAACTTTCCTGTGAGATACACACATTCCTTCATGTCAAGGCAAGGGTTATGGTCACTATTGTCATAACAAAGACAAAATACATCTAAACACATTTCTCTAAAATATTTTAACAATATTTGAGCTCTCCCCCAGTAATAACTTAATAGCCAGTTTTTAAAATGAGGATCTGTGATCACTGATGAATTCAGAAGTAGTTTTTGAGCCAGATTTAATTAGAAAACAGCTTGCTGCTTGTGATTTCAAAGAGGGATTTCACTACTAGTGAGTCTTCTCTTTTGCCCTTTTTCTTTTTTTTTTTTTTAATCATTGAGAAAGCAACCAAATACTAGACCACATGCAAGAAATTAAGTATTTCATGAAGTTCTCTTCAGAAAGATTCCTTCTGGGATATTTTGCAAATCTCTGAATTTGTTGGTCTTGTAAGGAAAATATATAAACAACAGTGTTCCTTCTTCAGTGTAAGTGAAGGTTACACCTGTTGTGTTACACCTTCACTTAACTTGAGCAATAGACTGTGAAATACTTTTCCCAGCTTGTAGTCAGAAAGGATATTAATGCTTTAATTATTACTAAATATGCTAATTTCCCTCACCTCTTAGGTTCAGTAGTGGTTGTATTACATTACATGCTAATGTAATTGTAAAAACAATCTTGTTTGTGAATGGGAAAATATGTATTGTTTCTTAAATACAGTAATTTGACAGAAAGATAACCATAGTGCGTTGTTTTTGCTTTCTATATTTCTTTAGCTATGTAAATACATGTAAAATACATAACCAGACCTGTTTCAGTAATGATTTTGTGAAGAGTCATCCTACCACCTCCTGCACTCCAGGATATTGAACTCCATCCTGCACAACGTGAGTGCAGGGAATGGTTCACACAGACTCAGACCAGAGGCAGAAAGAGGAGCCTTTCAGCCCTGTCCTCCTCTTTTGACAAACCCTTGGAAAGGTTTTCTGATCCTGTTTCTCTTTTTAAAAGTATCAGAGTTAGCAGTAGTTGCAAACTAGACTAGCAGGGTTTGTAGTGGTCCTGTTTATATGGGGAAATGGGGAGTGGCAGAGAGTCAAATTCCTTAGGGAGATACATCTACTTATCCTGGAGGAAAAATGATAAAAGATGAACTTGACTGTGTTTAATTATCATTAAAATGCATGTTCATCACACAACCTTCACAGGTCTGAAGGTCACAAGAAGAGTCTGTCCTGGGGAATGCAGTGAAAACTGTAGAGCACTCGTGGGAGCTGAGAGTGAGGCTGAATTTTCACTGGATGAACTTGAGAGTGAGGCTGACTGGAAAGGTGCAATTGCTGTTTATGGGAATGGAAAAACTCTTTTATTTATTTTTACTACAAGTGCCAGTACTGTACTTCAGCAAGAACTTTAATCCTTAAAGCCTTGCAAATGAGTTTGATATTCCTCAGCATTTGTAGAAGAGCTGTGAGTGGATTGAATTTTTCTTTTTTTTTCATTCCCCTCTCTTTTCCCTCCCTCCAGCTAAATTCCAGCCCACATCTGCCTTTCCACTGAAAGCTTAAAACCTTTTTTCCTTCTGTGTGACCTTTGCCCTCCCTTTTAAGCAAGTGCAGGGGCAGGGGTCAGAAGTCTTGTCCATCTCCTCCCAGCAGCAAGAGTTCTTCCTGAACAAGGGAAAAATCCAATGAGAAAATCAGGATGCACATTCAGACCAGTCCAGCATATGTTAAGGCCTTGACACTTGGATGTTATCAAAATATTATTGCCAATAATGAGCTCTTTTTAATCCTGTACAATTTTTTTTTTCTTCTTAAAATCCAGGTGGATTCTACTCTCAGTTTTGGAATCAAAGTGCTAAAAGCAGAGGGTGATTTGAACACTGCCATTTTCAGCAGGTCCCTTGAGAAGACAGTACTGTTGCTGTCAAAATACAATTGTTCACGCAGCTCTTATATCTCTAATCTGATATAAAAGTTTCTTAGACAATGTAGGCTACCTTTGTACTCAAAGGAGGGTGTCGAGTTCAAGACCTACATGTTCCCTCTTCCAAACTGTATGCAATTTATTTTTTCCTTTTCAATATGAATGATCTCTCTTTTAAAGGGAGACTAAAGAATGGGAACTGCAGCTTTTGAAAAATACTTCTGAATTCAAAATGATTGAAGCTGATAGTCATGTGTTCAATTAGGTCTTGTGAATCCAGTTCAATATATGTGAGCCATAGGTTGATGGTCAGGGTTGTACAGAATGACTAATGGAACATACTTCCTCTATTCAAAGCTCTGGTTGAAACCACATGAGAAACAAGTAAATGTTTAAATGTTTTAGATATGCCTGGAAACTCTTGAAATTTGTAGATCCCTCCTACCCAATACATTCATAATAACACTTTACTGACAGCACACTGAAGATGTGGCCTGTAAAGCCATTTTTAGATGCGAAGGTCTTGAATATGGGAACTGTGAAGATTAACTTGTACCATAAAAGCTTCAAAGACTTGAATATAGCTCCCTTTGTTTTGTTTGTTTGTTGGTTGGTTGGTTTTTCATATGGGAAGGTGGACTCTCTGCATCTTGAGAGTTGGGAGTGTGAAGAATCTTAAGATTGGTTCTTCCTTGCAATCTGTTTATGGAAATGTTTATGAGATATTCACACTGAAATTGTATGTGTTTGTAAAAAGCAGCTTGAACCTAAAAAGTAGATGTTTTGAAGATGAAAAATATTCTGATCCCCAGCAGTGCTGAAAAGTTCTGATTTAGGTGGAACTTATTCCAAAAGATGTATTTTGTTACCGCTGAATTCTCAGAATATTTCAGGGTTAAATGTGACAGGAGTATTGAAAGAACTTTTCCCTTGTTCCAAGTTGAGGCATTATCTCCTGCATTAATGCAATTAATGCATAATCTCCTGCAGAATGGATTTGGCTGGCTCAGAAATACAAGTTGGCAAAGGTATGTGAAAAGTGCTCCTGCTTTTTCTGTGTGTACCATTCTAATAGTTTAGAGCACAAAGCCAGGGAGGGATAGTTTACAGTGTCTAAGCTGTGAGGTGACTCCCTCTTAGTCTATTTTGGACTTTTGCTGACCTGTACTAATGCCAGGCTCATACATTTGCTATGCTATTTAGATCTGTTAGGAGATAAATTTGTCTCAACTTGTAGTTACTAAATTTAAAGGGCTTTATGTATAGCAACTCTGGGAAGTTGCTCAGATGAAAAACGAGGTCAGTCTTTGAGGTACTGAGAGACTGTTTGGCCTTGAATAGCTTTAAATGACCTGTTACATCATACTAACATGTTCTGTAATGAGTGGAATTGGGGTCCTGTGCAAAAAGAGGTGACCATTCCTTTTTGCTATATGTTGGACAATACCAATACTGTAACTTACAGTGCCATGATATGGAAGGATACACCAATTAATTTTCTGTATTCTACTCTGAACATGTCAGTGTTGAACAAGTCAAAACAAACATGAGGCTGAAGTAGCAAAACGAGCCAAATGTGTTTGTGGTTGCATTGACTTCAAAGTCCCTGCTTGCATCAGTTGTGAGCTTGGATTCAAGACTTCATGCAAATATATATCTTTGTCAGAGGCAAATATAAGGAGGCCAGGTGAAGTGTCTTGCCCTTACCCTCCCTGACTCTTGAGTTTTTGAAAATGTAGTGACTAAGACTGACATGAAGAATGGGGAGAACATATAATATTCATACCAGATTGTGTGCAAGTTATTGGCCAGTAACACTCTTCAGCTCTCCCAGTGAAATTGGAGTTAAATGTGTATGTGGTGAGTAGCTCTAAATAAATTGATACTTATGATTGGCATTGACACTTGGTGTTGTTATTGACAAATTACGATCCCTATATTTTGCTTCATGTGCTGAGCACAGAAAGAATGTTGAAAGGACCATGAATTCTTCAAGAGTAGCAGGGAGATGAGATCCTGTTTATATTACCTAGGCTAGCAGAAATGTTTATGAATGTGATTATTCTTAGAAGAGGTATTATTTTCAGTTCAAAGGAACGGTATTTAAAAGATTTCAAGAGGGTTTTTTTGTTAAAAAGATCTAAAATAATCACATTTCATCTACTGGTATGCAATCTTTCAATCTATGGTCAAGGACACTTAACAGATCAAAAAGCCTGAGCATTTGCCTATATTCTTGTGCTTCCACTCTCAACTACTTGATTTCCCCTGCTCATTCAAGGCGGGTGGAAGTCACAGAACATCCCATTTTTCCCATAGTCCAGCCATTGAGCTGAATGGGGAGATTTCATGATTTAAGAGGCCCTGGAGTGTCTTCACTGTTTAAAATGTCAGTCTTTGTAAAACTATCCTTGAGCTGTCTTCTTTAAACATGCTGTTCAAATTCCGGACTGAAGAAGCACAAAGCAATCCCAACAGATATCCCTGACAGAATTCAGTTTGCTTTGCTTTAACAGTGGCACCACATATTTGTTTAAAGACAGAAAAGATATGTGTACAAACGAAGGCAGAATTGACCCAATCAAAATGTGGGTGGGTGGAAAGTGTATAACCTTACTCTGTGAATGACTGTGAATTACTGCAGGATGTTCTCTTTAGCTGACAGCCTCCCAGATGTGTTCTCATCCCTGTTTACATATTTTCAGTTCCTGTTTTCTGAAAACACTTGTTTGTTTCACATTCATGACATTGAGAAGTCTCTGAAGATGCTCTACTGTAAGAGAAACGACCTTGAGTCGTAGTGCAAGTGCCAAGGTGGAATAAAATAATCAGAGTTTTGATTGTGGAAGTGCTGTGTGACCATTAGTCATTATTCTAATGCCTCTCTGCAGCTGTGAATGGGAATAATGATAAAGGTGATGAAAAGCTGTTGGCTAACACTGATGAAGTATATAGTATTTCCAACATACTTTAAGCTCTAAATATCAGCAGATGCTGTGCATAAAGAAACATTTTGCCAGGAAAACAAATTTAGAACCTTTAACTGTGCTGTCACTGATGTTGTCCTGTCCTTACATCTTGAGTTAACTCAACATCTGCATGTTGAGTTTACAGTGACAGCCATTGATTTCTGCAATACCATTTTTGTGGATGTCCTAAAATCAGCCATTAGAAAAGGCATGTGCAGAGAAGAGGAAAGAATCTAACTAGGTAAATTACTTACCTAAAATATATGTGTGATAGGTAGATTTTTAATGCAGCCTAAGGATTTGGACAGTGCTAAAGCTTATCTTCTACAAGATGAAACAGTACAACATCATTGCAAAACCACGAAGAGAGAGATGTATTTATGGTCATGCTCCAGCAATATGTTGGGAGAGTATACTCAATTTTGGTCAGGAGCTTTTACAGAAGTGTGATTAAGATATGTTTGTTCTGTTGTGACTCTGACATTACTTAACACTGTTAAATTTTGTTTAGGATAAGTTATGCTTGGTCTTAAATTAGTGGAAGCTCACAAGAATCTGTGATGTAGATTTTCTACTTTTGCCTTCTGAGATTAGTGGTACTTTGTAATTTTTGAAGTGACATAAAATCAGAATTAGGACCTGTGTTTCTCTCACCCCACTGTCCACTTTTAAGCCAGTAACCTTTGCTGGCTTAGTCTACTGCTTCTCTGTTTAGTGGGAAAAAGTATTTGCTAGCCTGCAGATGACAAGGAAGTGAAGTCTCTGGGCCAGGTGGTAAGGAAAGACACCTCACTTGGCTGTCACGTGTACTGGGTACATTTATCCCAACTGGAACTGGATTGGACCAGGTTGATCCTCTTAAAATTGTAACTATTGAAACAGAGGGCCCTGGCCTTCATGATATTGAGCTTCTGTAATGGTGACTTCATTCACATGCTCTTATGTAAATAAACAGTAAAATTTCACTCCCTTTATTTTTAAAGTGCCATTTGAATGTGGCAGTTGAGCCAGTTTTCAGTGCATCTTGCTGTGCTTCATCTGTTTCCCTATGAGGATGTTAATGTACTGTTGAATGCCTCACTAAAGTCAAGGTAAACAACATCCACTACTTTCCCTTCATCCATCCAGCCTGTCATCCAATTGTAAAAGGCCATCAGGATGACTGAGCGTGATTTCCCCTTCACAAATCTGTGCTGACTGTTTCTGATTATGTTCTTGTCTTTGTGTGTTTGAAATAGGTTTTCAGAAGGATTTGCTCCACTGCCTTCCCAGGGACTGAGGTGAGGCTTGAGTGGCTTGTAGTTCTCCAGATTTTCTTTCTTGCCTTTCTTGAAGGTGGTAGTGACATTTCCTTTCTTCCAGACCTTGGGAACCTCTCATGGTCACTGTGACTTTTCAGAGATAAGAGCAGCCATGCAACATCAGCATGTTCCTTCAGCACTTATGGATTCATTTGTCAGGTCCTATGAACTTCTGTGTGTCCAGTTTGTTTAAATGTTCCCTATCAAGCAAGGATAAGTCTTTCAGACTGCAACCAATATCTAAGAGATCCTGGATCCAGAAGCAGGTTAGGATTCAATAGGGTGCTAAAATGTTGGCTTTGTAAATGTGGTTGCGAAATGAACGAACGTTGCTATTGTGATTTAGTTTATAAAAGGACCTAATGTGACCTTTAAACATCTGCTTATAAAGAGAGGGTGTTAAACAGGACTATAGGCCAGAGCACTTTGTTCTTAAAATGACATTTTTGGAACTTTCATTACAAGGACTGGCTGTTCCTTGCTTTGCCTCTATAAACTGTACTGGCATGTTAAATTCCTCTCTCATACTGCTGCCTCTCTTGGCTGCTGTACTTCTGCCATATGGTCAGTCAGAAGGTCTATTTGCTTATAGGTTTGACAATAACAGGAAAGCTATTCAAATGATGAAAGTTTACTAAGTGCTGTACAAATGTGTTTAGTCTTGACTTAGCCTACAGCAGCTGAGGCAAGGAAGTTTATCAATCTCAGTGTAATTATTTACTGTCCTATGATGGTGATTTTGATGGTCTAGTAGCTAATGCATCGCTGGGAAATATGTTCCTCCACTATACATAGTCTTTATATTAAGATTCTGTGCAGAGCACTGGATTGGAGTATGTGCATGCAGTGAGTGCTGCCCTGCACAGCACGTTCCTGTTGAGCCCTTGCAACGTGTGGCAAAGCAGCACAGCAGCTCCTTGCTTGGCATGTTTGTCCAGTCATCTCGTGTGTCAGATGCGCCCACTGCTCCCTTCCCTACAAGGCTTTTGGTATGGATTGAAATGAAATGTAAAATCTTTCATAGTATGGGGAGAAAGTAACACTGAATAGGGTTAAAAATACCTGATACTGAGAGCTGAATAGCTGGGGATCTTTCCTGTGCTTGGACAGGAGGTGACTGTGAGGAAATCCCAAATGTCAGGGAGCAGCAGTGTAAGTGCAAGTGATGGAAAATTATTTTGGTTCCATGATCACTAATGAGAGATAAAAAGGAAGCAAGGAGCTGAGTATGTAAACTACTTCTTTCCTATATTGGACTATGTTTGTGGAGGTCTGTCCTTAAAATTCATAGGTCCTCTCTTGCTCCTGGTAAACATGAAGATACCCTCAAAAAGACATTTAAGTGTTGTTCATGGCTGTTCCCTATACATAGCTTTAAAATGTGGGCTGTATGGCAAATGTTTTGGTAGTTTCATATATGTATATATATGTCTAGTTTTATATATATAGTTTTGTACATATATAAAAAAATACAATTTCTAGTGCATGCACAAGGTACTTTTTCTAAATATCAACTTAGGGTTGGGCACACAGTACAAAATACTCCCCCAAGACACAGCCTATACTCAGTCACCAGATAAAGTGGCATTTGGACTTGCATAAGAAGGACATTTTGATAACAAGCTCAATCTTGCCTCTGTTGGAATCAGTCAGAAGTTTCCATTGACTTCTCTGAATGCCGGATTCACAAGTACTTGCAAATCTTTAGTGAGGTCAGATTCTTTGCCCCTCATGCCAGTGCACCCAGCAAAGGAAAAGACTAATCCTGTGAAGAGCTGAGCCCATCAAAGTGAGAGAAGTAAATACCATTGAATACTTAAATTCAAACCGTGTATCCCCTGCCTTCTATGAAGTGCAGTCTTACATTGCACTTAATCCGATCTAAGTGTGGGCTACCCTATGTCCTGATTATGGTTTCCTGCCTCTGTTGTGCTGGATCAATTGATTAGAGGGTGAATTGGATCAGCTTATTGTTCTGACAGAAGACTGGGCCCTGCTGTTCGTTTGACCCGCTGTTCCCAGCAGACTCACGTGATTGGTAGCTCTGAAGAGGTGGGAATGGGGAGGGACAAGATGTAGAGGAATCTGTGAGAGTGGAAATGAATCTTGGGGCAGCAGCCTGGAGTCTAGTGGATTTAACGTGAAACTAGGGATAATTGCATGAGTAAAAGTTGTCAAATCAAACCCGAAGTCTGGCCTATTCAGGTACCAAAAACTTACTCAAACTGTTACTGACTGAGCGGAGCGAGAGGACAGTCTGCAAGAATCGTGGCAGGGAGGATACTCTTAATATTGTTGCAGCAGATGTGTTTTATCCCTTGTATTTAAGGACTAACATAGCACCAGTCTGTAGTTGTGTCAGACTGAGACAAGCCTAAGTGTACATGCTGTTTTCTTTGAGGAAAGTTTTGTAGCTTTTTAAACACTATTCTAACTGATCTGCTAAAAACTACTCTATCCTTTTGAAATCTTTTAATTGACCTTGTTACTTAAATTTCGGTTAGAGGAAGGAAGAATTATAGCAATTCATATTGATGTAGTTTGGGTGAGAAAGGTGGAAAGAATAGTGCAAAGTACATTTAGATGCCTTTTTTTTTTAATGATACTAACTTTCCAGTCACTTCATAACATGACAAATACATGATGATTTCAACAGAGACTGTATTAATCATTTTTCTAAAGCAAATGAGTAAGATGCAGAAACTTTAACTTCAAAGTGCTGTACAAATAAAGAGGGCCTCTCAGACAAACATGCTTTTTCTGTCTGGTGCTACTGAAACCGGAGAGTGCTGTGAGTCTTTGTCTCATAGGTGATAATGTGGCAAAAATACCCAGGAGGTGTGTGGTGGAGATTGCTGCTGGCAGGATGCTTTCAGGGACTGCAGAACTGTACAGCTCTTTCTCACTGTTGCTTGATATGCCACCTCTGGAGCATAATGCAGTGACTACATGACATTGTAGATGTCCTCGGAGCTGGGGGCTGGCTGGTGAGAGGAGATGCCTGTGGGCAAGAAGGTAGAGGAGCACTGGATGCCTTTAGAAGCTTGGCTGCTGTGAATGTCCTTACTTGTGTCACTAGTCATGTTGTTCTGCTCCAGAGTTAGGTCTCTTTTATTTGCGGTGGATGCCTCTGAACTGCAAGCCCAGGAAGGTGATATCTCTGCCTTGTGTGCATTTAATGTCTCCCCAGCCATCTATAGCTGAAATAAAAAAGCAGCTAGGGAAGAAAGGAGGCTTGGGAAGTTTAACTAAAATGTGTTCTTTGGCAGAACACACCTGGTCTGTTCAACATGTGGGTGAGGTAGCTGTGGTTTGTAATTATAACCTGCAAGGTAATAGCCAGGTCTGTCTGTAGGTATGTGACTGCTGTAATCTTGAAGCTCTGGGAGTCACATCTGTTGAGAGCTGGTAAATAAAATCATCTTCTAAAAAGCAAATTATTTAATCTGAAGTTACCTAAATTTCTGTGGCAAGGAGAATCATCCTTACTGGACAGTCCAAAGTATAAATTCTTTCAACTCCTGCCTACCTAAAATCAAAACCAAAAGACAGGCTGCAATGACCAGCTATAGTATTGAAATATTCTCCTAAATTGCAATGTGTGTGAATTTTACAAAGCCTTTTGTGATGCTAGGGCACAGCTGGCTTTGGGAAATTCATTGCAGGTCTGTAAGTTTTATGTCTGTTGACATGGATAAGGTTTCTTTTTTCATGCTAAATTTGCTGATTTTTTTTCACAATTTTTCTCCAAATTTTTTTTCTTTCAAATAGCATATATTCTGGAGGCCATCCCTTTTTCCTGGTGGTTGCAGGATCAGAATTCTGAAGTGTGTCACGTTGCAATTGTGAATCCTGAACAAAGTGACAGGGCTGCAAGGAGGTTGGCTTTCATTGTGCTGTGTGCTGCTGCTTTTTGAGGTGGGGTTGGTCGAGGGGAGTTCAACAGTGTCTTGGTAATAGGCTCCAAAATCAAATGAACTTGTGCAAGGCAAATTTACAGTGTGCCTTTTCTCCGTAAAAAAAAAAAGCTCCCTGGCAAATAATCTGAAAGAACCCAACATCTCAATAAGACACGGTCCCTCCCCTCTGCTCCCTGTCCTGAAAGGGCTCATTGTTCCCAGGTTTCAAGGTGGGCTCATTGACTTTCATGTTGCCATGGAACCAGCATGTCTTTCTTCCTGAATGATACTTGCTTGTAATCTCAGAAGCTTTTCCAGCTAATTAACACAGGTGATTTGTGAGTGGACTTGCTTGGACTAAAGGCCAGTGAAGGACCTGTTTGATTCACCACATGAAGAAATGAAAAGTGTAAAAGTAAAGTTCTGGGATGAGCTTTGGTTGAAGGAGGGAGGGCAGCTAATCAGAAATGCTGTTAACTCCCAGTTTCTATTATATGTAACACAGGAAGGCTGATGTTGGATTTACATGCTGGTAGGCTTAAATACAAGTAAATCAAATAAAGGTCTGTTAAAACTTAGAATTTAAAATTCACAGCAGTACCTAGTACAGAGTTACTTTGAAAAAGGAAGAGGTATTTTTGATGGTAATTCATGGTCCATGTAGTTAAAATTGAAATGAATAGAAATAGGAGTGATTCTAACTTGTTTAGTAAAACCTGTCCATAGATTCACATATTTTCCTCAATACATACCAGCATACTGTCTAATAATAGAACTGTGTTTAAAAAATTAAACAGAATAATTTTTCTGCCCAAACCCATTAAACCATCCTGCTGGGCAAAGAAGTGTAGCATCATTGCAAATGAATCTGCCTAAGTTTGGCAGTGCTGCCCAGTTCCAGTTTAGTGCTGGGAATGCCTTGGGGGCTTGGCCTGTCGGGTTGGGTGATACAGGTGCTCTTAGCACTTAGTAAAACACGGTGATTTTTCATCACTGCTGTGTTAGACATATTTTCTGTTGGTGCTGAGATAGTGCTTGGTGTGCTGAGCGTGCTGTTGTCTCACTGAATCTCTGCAGGGTGCTCAGCACTTTCTAGGGCAAGTCCCTGGTGGGCCCAGTGCCAATAAGAACAGTTCCTTTCCCTGCCTGGCATTTCCCTGTGAGTGATAGCAGTTGGAAATATCTGAGTCTGTTATTTTAAGAACATCTGTTGTTCGTGTCACAAATCGAGGTATTTTTCAACAGGATCCAGTGCAAAAGTTAGAATCCAGTTTACCAATTAAGGAAAAACTGGAGTAATCTTTTCTTAATGCAGAACAACTTGAGATAGATAAGCGTGCAAATGAAAGTTTGGTCCTTTCATGTCTGTGGTCATCTGTTTTTTTATTATCTTGCTTTCCATTTTTATGTCCAAAAGTGTCATACTCAAAGAACATGGTACAATGAGACAGGCTGTACAAAAACACGTAGGAGAAGTTTTTTTTTCTTCCATTAGCCTTTTTACTTACATTTGTCAAGTTATGATGCTTGTAGCCAAAAAAAAAAAAAAGGCTGCTTAAGTTGGCAAAGCCCTTGAAAGAAGTTGTTTGGAATAGTGTGGGAGTTTTTTTCTCAGGAGGGACATCTGTGCTTAGCTAGCGTGTTGCTCAACTAGACAGTAAATTTTAGCACCAATCTTCCTTTCATGAATTGTTGGGTTTGCTCTTCTGAGTGATTATGTTCAAGGCTGGATATTAAATTACTAAGAATATTCTAGTAGTGTGCTTTCTATGTTCCATGATCATAAATTTTCAGTCTCATTGGTAGGTGCTTTATGTGTAGTGTAGATCATCCATTATTACTCTATGCCTGACAGCTAAGAAATAAGTGAATTTAAATGGAGAACAATTTAGAACGTTTTGAAAGCTTAAGATACATTTTTTAGTGGTACGTTTTCTGTAAGGTAATACAATGTGTCAGTGTTCATTCTGGGCAGTAACTCATTGAGGTTTGGGTTTTCTTGTGTTTTGGGTTTTTTTTCATTTGTTTTGGGTTTTTGTTTTAGTGTTTTTTGTTTCTTTTTTAAGTGAAACTTATTTTGAATATGGTGGCAGCTGTGTCTTTAATGAAAAGCTTTACTTTGAGTCCTCCATGTCTGAGCACCATAATGCAGTCAATCCTGAGGGACTGCTTGAGGGAGAGGATTTAGAGAAGCATGTAATGAGATGTTGATTTCAGTGAAATTTTGTGATTTTTATCTTCACTGTGTTGGTTTTCTCTGTTCAGGTGACATCTGTCCATTATTATCTCTAGTGGGTTTCAGGAAAGACGGGCCAAGGTAATGCCTTAAACAGAATGAATGTGTTCTTACAGGATGACTTTATTTTACAACTAAACGTACTTACTTGCTTGGACTTCCAGAGTTAAATCATTGTTTAGCCTTGCCCATTCTATATGTTAATTGGTTGAGACTTCATTTTAGCTGCTTTTACTTCTTGAGCTGCTTTTTGTCATCCCCCAAATGAGAAGTCCAGGGAGTATGGCTTTAGTTAGACAGGACCACATCCAGTAGGTATATGGGGATTAGAGTGTTAAACATTTTAAGAAATCACCATTTCTAACAGTTGCTTGCAAGGGCACACAGCTATTGATAAAGATCTATGCCTTTGGCAAAAAAAGAGTTCTAAAGATTATATTAAGTAGGCATTTCTGTTCTAAATTGCATCAGACTCCACAATCTAGTTTTGTAGATAGCTTTAGTCTTTCTCATGACAGATTTTCCTTTGCATGGTTTAGTAAAGACTGAAAAAACAATTTCTTCAAATTTCTTGTCAGGTTCTGTGACAAACCAGACATCTAAAAGTTGATGTTGCATGTGCTCACTCTGTGTCTTTCCTTGTTTGTAAAACAGTCTGAAGACATAAACCTTGTTTTCTGTCACCCCACATATAAAATAATACATGTAACAAAACATCAAAAAAAAGTCTTACATATATAGTGGGGAAAAAAAAAAGAAAATTAAAAGATGAAATTAATGTTTGCATTGTTTTCAGCTTGTGGAGTTGTGATAATGATGTCTCCAAAGACATCTTCCATATTTTTTTAGCTGTTGCTAAGAATAGTTTCCTTTTGTCTCAATTTTTCCTTCCCTTATCCAGTACTAGCTAACTGTGACATTTGGTTCTGTGTTTTCTAATTTATCATTCTAAAGTTAATAGTCTGCTTAGTAACCTAGAGACACACTAAAAAAACAAGATATTTGTAAATAAAAGATACATTTATTCTGCCAGTTCTATGTTTTGTCCTTTTTTGGTTTCCTAGTAGAAATGTTTGTGGCACACTTTGTCTCAGATCTAATCAGTACCTATTCCTCAGCAAACATACTCTCCTCCTGTCAAAATACTGCATCAAGCTATACCTCCTCTGATCTGTTTAATCTAGATAAATGTTATAAAGGCTTTTTGTCTTTTCCTGTTCCAGACAGGTAAGATTATCCGTAACGGAGATTGTACATTTTGCCTTGGCAGAAGTTTGCAACATCCCCAGTTGATGAATAGACATCTGCTCTGCTTAGAAGTGTTCCTTGAAATTAAATAGGCCTAACAGTAAATTAAATATATGGAACTACTTAAATTTCCTTTGACATTTTGTAGTTGTTTACCTCAGTTTATATTTTCTCCCTTCCTACCTTCTCCTTTATCAGTGTCAGTAGGGAGAGAAGTGTCATGACAGCCATGGTCCTCTCCAGCATTTGGGACACAGCCTTTTTTGGTTTCTTGAGTTGCTGTCTAATTTACATCTGGCTTAACTGTGTAGTTTAATGTACTCGATGTACTTGCTGGGCAGACTGGAGAGGAATCCTTAAGTAAATCAGTTCTGCCCTGCAGGGAAGGGCTTGACTGGCTGAATTACTAGGAAGGGTTGTTTTACCATGAAAGGACAGGTTGCCTGAAAACCTCAGTGAAATGAGAAGGGCAGGCCAAGAAATCAGTTTGAACCAACAGCTGTGATACCAAATACAACATCCTGTTGAGCACATTATGTGCTATATGTAAGAGTGGTGACAGTGGAATTATTCTGTAGTAATAAAATTGCAGGTTGATTGTACATGTTGGATTCATCAGATAAACCACACCCCTCAGAGTCCTGAGTGATCATCTTAAATTTTGGACTGTGGTGCTATGTTTGTTCTGCACACTCATCCAACCAGGCTCAAAGATCCCATGGGGGATCTTTTCCTGGGGCTATGCCACTGCTGTTTTACAGAGCAGAAAGAAGTGCAGGAAAACACACTTCCATTTAGAGGTTCCTTTGTGAATTTGTCTCAGTCCCTTTGAATTTCTGGGACCTGGGATGAGATCCCCCCAGAACTAACCTAGGGTACCTGAGGAAGGTGCAGGAGCTGCATCTCTTAAAACAACCCAGAATTACTCAGCTGGGGGATAGGGAGCAAGTAGACTTGGCTGTAGCTCTTTTTTCCACAGGTTGGGCAGAATTTGGAAAGGGTTTTATTTCAGTTATCTCAGTCTTTAACTCCCAGCCTTGTGCCCTCCAACCCCTTGTTATTCTTCTCTGCCTGTTCTGAAGCTGTCCTCTCTCTTCCTTGCACCCCTTCACCCTTGCCATTTGTTACCTGCATTTTAGGATGTTACTTGCTTTTGCTCTCTTCCAACTGATGCACAGTTGTTATATTTGCTCCCATGGGTTTGAAAAAGGTACTTTCACTGGGAACACTGCCCTAGGTAAAACTTGAAAGGCCACAAAGAATCTGTTGGTGTAGGTGGGTGCTGGGAAGTAAGTTTTTTCTGTAGAAAACCTGCCTGGTCTCTGGCTGCTTTTCTGTCTTCCAGTCACTCCACAGCATAGGCAGGAAGGCACTTGGGTTCACGTGCTGCTGAAACTCAAGTTCCTGGGGCTTGCTGCAGAGTATGAAAGGTGTGCTCAGAATTCTTTCTCCAGTGTCAGAGAAATCCATTTGATTTTATCATGCAAAGACTAATTTTCAGGTTTTCTTTTTTCCTAACCTTTGTTCCGTATGGAACGAGAAAAATGTATGAAATGTAGTATTTCCAGTTGATAACGTTTTTGCCCTCCCTGTCTCCTCCCAGAAATGGTTAGTTTGAAAAATGCTTTGCAGGACCACCACTGTGTTTGTAGAGGGCTTTGAGATAAATGTGCTTGTAGATAAGCTGTGTTTAGAAACATATGGTTATTATCATCAGTAAGATAAGAAGTCTCATCAAAGTCACTTCACTGTGTTCAACTGTGGCTAGAAAAGGGAATTACTTAAAGAAATCCATGTTTAGTTATGTAAGCCTTCTTGCATGGTGATATAATATCTCAAATGCATACTCTTGGTTTTTTTAGCATAATTTGCTTTTATGATTTTCCACCTGTTGCTTACTCTTTGTAATTCTGATATTTTGTAGTGTTGGAAAATTCTTAATTGCCAACTGATTTCTCCTCTGTTAGGGACTAAATGGGAAGCTTTTGGACTTCAAAGGCCATTTAGACTGCATTTGCTGCTTGGATGGGCCTTTTATGCAACTTTCTTTTGCAGAGTTGTAGGGCTGCAGACGAACATGTCTGATTTTACCCTTTTATTGCTTTTATTATTTTAATTTGTTTGCGTTGTTGAAGGTGCATGCAGATGTATATACAATTTTAAAGATGTACGATATGCATAACTCATTATTTTTCATTTTAACATAAAGGAACTTATTTATCACTGACATTTACGCTGGCACAAGATGTTTGTAAATAGTACTGATGTCCTGGTGGTATTTTACATTTCTCATAAAGGATAAATGGCCAATCAAGAGTGCAAAGTAGTCAGCAGCCAAGAGTAAGCAGTTGTATGTTCCTGGGAGAAACACATGTTGTGACTTGATAAGTCCACTCCCCGAAAATAGAAATGCTACACTACAAATAGCATAGAGGGTAGAGAAACAGCTCCAAAGAAGTTTACTTCAAAAAACCCACTTTTTTTTTACTTAATTATGTTTACCACTACTGTGCCCAAAGGTTAGTTAACAACAAGGACCCATTGTGTAGTGTCCAAAACATACATTAGTAGCAAGGCATCTTTTTCCCCTAAAGGAGAGCAATTTCTCAATGATTCTACTCTTTGAAGTATTTTGTGGGTGGAGCACAAAGTGCTTCCCTGGTTTCTTTTGTGATTTTATTGAGCAAGAACACTCCGTGTGCGTGGTACTTTCCAGAGCTGATGTAGTAAATCTTTACCAGAGGGCTTAATGAACGTGACACCGTGCGATGCCTCACGGTGCTATTTGTGGTGGCTTTAGTCTATTCTTGCTTCAATGACAAACCCTCCAGGGAAATCAGTGAGGATGTATCCAGGTACAGCTGGATACAAATAAGATCCAGCTCTTATTTGCAGGATCACAAAATACAAGGTGAATAGAGACTGAAATGTCTGAATGAGGAAAGAAAGCAAACTCGTGAAGCTATAGAGTTAATCATTTGGTACAATAACAGGTAGTCTTCTGACAGTTCCAGGAGATGACTGCATAAGTTTTTATTTAGATAGACTATAATTATATAGACTTTCAGCTGCTTGGGCATTTTAGTCCTTCTGTAACTTATGATGTAGATCGTCTATTTAAAAAATAGGATGAAAGGTTAAGTGAGAGTTGCGGAGTTGTTTATCTGTCCCATCCCAAAAAGAAGGAGTGATCTTGATGTAGATATTGTAAGTAAACTGGAAAAGCTGTAAACTTTAAGCCTGTGGGCCATAATACTCTGCTAACTTTTGCTGCTCATGAGTAGTTCTTCGTTGGTTCCACCCTGTCTGCAGCTGACGGGTGCCATCTATTTTGGAAATTTAATCTGGAGTAGGTATGTTAGTAACCTGAACATACAAATCCCGTGGTCATAACCATTAGTTTGGGATACAGGCAGAGCTAATTGTTGATGTGTAAAATGGAGATACCCAGACCATCTATGTATAATTTCCATTATTATTGACAGGCTCCCAGCAACAATGATTTCTTGCTACAGAGCAAACCCAGTTCTTAATCACTCACTTTCATTTTCAAAACTGTAGTCCTCTGGTAATTAAGCATGGGACATCAGAGTTTCTTTATGAGTGACTTGATGATGTGACAAGGATTTTGAATACAAGGCATTGTGTAGATTAGTTAGTACAGATTTGAAATCGCTACTGCAGTTATTAACAGGAGTGCTTGCATTCCCTCCCCAAAATATGGATTTTGTATCATAAGAATTACTTGATAGAATAATGTGGTGGTTGAAGTACTCCTAGGCATTTTTATCATGTACCATCTCACGGGAAGGGATGCAGGAAGTTTCCTATGTATGCATTCTGGACATACTAGTGGCATAAAAATGGTTATGGCTATTCAGGATTATTTCTGTCACTTTGCTGTGGAGAAAAGTAGCTGTCTAGGTGTTTTCAATGTCTATGGAAATGTGCATGCTTGGGCATTCAGTGCTGTTCCTAATCCTGACAGGGAAGGAATCTGGAATATTCCAAACAGCTTGTTTTGTCCTATGGGCTAATCAAAAGAAACATATACCATAATATTGCAGATGCATGAGCTGTATGTGCACAAAGTTGGAATGAAGCAGAACTTAGGGGATTTTGGTTATTTCTTTTACCACTAGTTGATTTATTTGTTCAGGAGACAATTTAATGGAGGAAACTGGCATGAAAAGAATTGAAACCAACAGTCTTCCTTTGAACGGATTGGTGATGGCTTCAGGAAAGGGTGGCTACACAAGCTGTGCTTTGACAGTACCTTAAGGATGCAAACAGAATAGCAAAGGAAAAGGAGCCTAATGCAGTGTGGGTTGGCTGGCTGTAGCTTCCAGTTTCCAACTTCCATCTCTGTTTTAGACAATGTTTAATGCTGTGTCAGCTGAGCCTGCAGACCAAATTGTCTGTGTGAAGAACTGGCTCAAAAGCCACTTTGTCAGGAGGCTGTGCTCATGTTCCTGGCTATGCATTTCCTTGTGCTCATCCTGCTCTTCACTGTGTCCCCAGGAGACAGATCAAGCATCCTTCCACCAGCTGTGTCCCACACATAAGGCTACATTGACCCCTAGTGTAACTCCATCAGAGAAAGCCATTACTGCAGATTTTCCTCTGACTCAAATCCAAAAGATACAGAGAGAGATTAGTAGTTAGCTTTGGTGAGGAGGAGCAGATGCAGCTCCCTCCTTTGCTTCTTAATCCATCAGCATTTTGCCACGAGTATCACTAAAAATGTGGTCAGATTCTACCAACGTATTGCTTGGGTTTTACTGTTTAGTTATCAGGTCTAGAGCTTTCATTTCAAAGAAGATTTTTTAACAGATGGTTTTGGGGAATGAAGCATTTGAAAATAAAATGCAAATAATAAATTGCTGACATATTTTCAAAGTTGGTGGTCTGTGGTGTGTACAAATTTGGAGGATGAATCACAGTGGACACATTCCAGTTTACCTTCTGAGATGTGTTTTGATGATAAGTGCTATGAGCGTTCCTTTAACTTTTGGTGAAGATTCTCCTTCTCTAGTACTTTTGTTTAACCTGTTTCCATAATGAAGGAGCTGAGACCAGTCCTTTCCATTGGACTATAGGAAGAATAAGATGATATTCAGGGTGAGAGAAGGGCTTAAAGTCTGGCTTTACATGTGGTTTATGAGTTAGTATTTAAACTAGGATTTCTTACTTTTGAAGGTGTGTTTTTTACACTGTAGTTCTGTTAGAGCCAATGAAAAACGCTTTTTCAGACTTTTCACGATTTTACACTAGGTTTTAAGTAGCAAATCATAGAGGAAATTTGCATGTGTGGAAAGTGGAGACCTTGAGGACTGTTTCTACCAATTTTATTTCATGAGGTCAGTTTGGTTTTGTTTTTTGTTTTTTCACTTCTTTGCCTTCCAGACACTTTTGGTGCTAATGGCTGGAACTGGACTGGATGGGAAGGTGATGTGTTGGCATGAACTGCCTTAGCAACAAAGGAAAAGTGGCAGTCACTGAATCCTGTCTCCTACCGTGACTGGCTGCTGTGTCTTATCAATATCCCTCGAAAGGGATTACCTGTTCAACAAAATTGTTCAGCCTCTTGCCTTTATAACTGGAAGGATGTTACCCTGTGCTTAAAAATTGAAATGCTCCTGCAAACATTTATAGAAGCTTATACACACTTGCTTTTGTGCCAGCACTGTCCTTTTCTCTGACTAGTCAGTATAGGACAACCCAGAGGTCTGTCCCTGATAGTCACCCCCAGTGCAGGTTTAGATATTCTTGCCACAGGGGTCTTCCTGTTGTACCTTCTCAGTTACTGACAGCTGGGTAAAGTGCTGCTGAGCAGCAGTGGGGTATTGAGAACATTGTTTAAATAAAGTTTGCTCACTCTTCTGGCATTTGTCTTTTTGATAAACGTATAGGTGGCCATTAGATCATCATTCAAGTCTTAACTCATGAATTTAACTCCTAAAAGTCATAAAGGCTAAAATGAGTAAGGTTAATGCAGCAGCATTTTATTGCTCATGAAGTGAACACAGATATTACATTTGATTAATTTTTTTGCTGTAAAAATGTACAAGGATGTCTGCATGTCTAGGACTGTGAATATAATTTTCTTATTAGTCATCAGCAGATAATAGGATCCTGAACTATATGAAAATTGTTTATTTGAAGATTCCAGAAGTTTTCATTAAGTAGCTTTTGATTATGAAGTTTCTTATTATGATTTTGCTCTGTACTGGAGCAGTCCTTGACTTAAGTTAAGAAGTCACTGAAAACAAGTCTTGGGGAAAAAAATTTCATCCCTGTCATATCTCTTTATGCAAGTTTGAGATTCTTTCACTTTGTTTTATCATCATCAATTTGTTTTATCTTCATCTTTTTGTCTTCTTTTATCACAGACATGTTCTTGTTTTGGTGTACTTTACATGCTTCAGTTTTGCATGCTGGTATTCCTTAGAATCCATTGTTTTCTGAAATTTTCCAATTTATTTGCCCATTTCCATCATTGCTACTTTAACTTCCTTAAAAGATGATGCTTTTAACCTTGCTGCTGTCCTTTCCCAAAATGTGCCCTCACCCTGTTCCTCTGGGTCCATTCTCCTAGCTGATTAAAACCATTGTCTTCAGCCAAGGATTATTTAGTCTTTTAGTTGATTCTTTGATACAGAGAAGAAGTTTTGTGGCAAAATTGAGCCTCAGCTCACGCATCGGAGCTGTGCTTCCTGGAAGTCTCCCACTGAAGTTCTTTGTTAGATGGTTTCCTCCTGCCTGGGCTGCAGGTACAATTTTCTTTGGATTTGCAGGCAAGTCCTTCCAGGTCATGTATGTTTATTCTGTGCTCTTGTGTGTTGTTCTAGAGGAGCTGGAACGAGTGTGAGTCTGGGACACCTCTTGTGGCATCACAGCTGTCAGGTTTCTTTACTGTCTTTGGCTCCAGTCCAGAGCAAGCTGAAGTCAATGGAAAGATTTGAATGCCACTCCATCTGCATGAATCAACTGCATAAATGCTTGATAGAAGCGCACCAGAAACAGGAGAGGAAAATTGTCCTTACACTAGCTCTTGGTTTTGAATGTCTTTTAAAAATAGTTTCTCACTCATAACAATACTTCTTTAATAAAGTGGGTTTTTTCTACATTGAAATCATGCTAGTGATTCTTATGTAAGTTTGAAATAACTCAATTAAAAACAAGTATGTGTGTTGCTCAGTTTGTATTATGGCTATTTAAATCCCAGAGTATGTATTTTTGTAACAATGCTGCTATTTTATATTAACGGTTTCTATTTTCAAAATCATCAATGAAATGAAAATGGTTTAATTCACTTCTCTTATAATGGTGGTGCTTACCACTATAACTAGTACCCTTATTTCTTTAATTCTTATTGTTTCTCAGGAGCATATTCATCAACATAGAGCAGTTGGAAAAAACCCTCTTCCCTGAATACATACACAAAACAAGTGTGACAGGCTCATGCTACGTGTTCAGGTTACAATCTATAAATGTTTGAATGACCTTGCATTCATATATTTGAGTATTAAACCTTTTCAGAAGAGAACATTGTTGTCTAGAATCTTATATGCAGCCTTTAGAGTTGTATTCACAAATATTACGCACATGGCTGTTTGCTATTTAAGTAGTTTTGGAGGGTCTGATGTCAGCTACTTCCCCTAAATAAAATACTCAGGACATGTAACACCTGGTTTGGAGCCAACTGGCTTTGCTTTGCTTCCTCTCCAAATACCTTCATTCACAAGTGAGCAAGATGGCTCCTCGTGCTGTGAAAAAGGAACCCAGAAATTAATGGCAAACGCAATTTTACACAAAATATTTTCAGTTTTGAATAGAGCTCGGTGAGAATTTCATCCAGCTTCCAATAAATTCAAGGGGAAGATTTCTTTTGGCTTCAGTGGGATTTTGACTGGAACCAATTTGCCGAGTGCAGCGCTGTGGGGAGCAACACGAGCCGGGGGGATGGAAGGAGTCATGGCTTTTTTTGTCCAGTCCTCTGCCACTGGGAAGGACCTGACTGCCACCAAAGGAGGGGGATTTCTAGCAAGTTGAGCTTCAGTGCTCTGAGACAGCAGCTGTTGCAAGGCAGTGACCATGGAGGAGCCCAGACCTGTGAGAAAAGGAAGCTGCTTTGCCATTGCTCCCTCGGAGGAGGTAGCAGAATGGACAAAACCATGGGCCCCAAGGGCTCATGCTGGAGAAAAAGTTGATGGGAAGCTGAAATCTTTGAAGAATTTAAGGTTGAATAAGTGTCTGGAAAAGCATAATCTGACCTTCTGGAGACATGAAGCTATCTGTGAAGAGTTTAAGGTTAAGTGTCAGGACTAGAGATGTCCATTGGCTAGCAATGGGGCCAGATTTCCACTGTGAAATATTCTTATAATCATCCCAAAATTTTTATCTTGATGCACTTCACTCTTAGAACAAGCTCATAAAATCTGAATAATGCTTGTAATCCGAAACGATCTCTCAGCAGTGTGTCTGTTGAGAGAGGGACCAGGTTGTCTGTGCTGAACCCTTTCTGTTGCACATTGTAAACTCAGGTTCATGGTGATCATTCCTTGACTGAGCAGACAGTTTGGAGATGCTCTTACCGTCTATCATATAACTTTTCGAGGCAGTTTTTCTCCTTCTCTTTGCTATTGGGTGGTTAATTGTTTGGGTTTGTTTTTTTTTTTTGGTTTGGTTTGGGTTCTTGTTTTTGGTTTTGGGTTTGGTTTTGTTTTTGATTTGTTTTTTTTTTTACCTTTACTGTATTCTTTGTTTTCTTTCCCACTGCCCAGGGTCAGAACTGTCTGCAGTGTGTTTCCTGTTATGGTGCCTCTCTTGTGGTATATCCTTCTTTCTTTCTTCTGCTCAAGTACTGTGTATGAATCTACCATAGGATCTTAATGAGTAGTCCAAAAACCCCATATCTAATGGGGCCTCATCTGAGTGAAACTGCCATAAAGTCTGCAAAAGTAGTGTTTGCTTAGGTTTTTTTCTGCTTGATACCTCTTAGAATTGCTTGAAGGTTGTTATAACTATTTTTACAGCAAGAGGCAATGCTTCTTTCTGGATAGGGAAGTATGGGAGGTTGGATTTAAGGCTTTTTTTAATGTCTGTTCATTCTAAAAATGAAGGTGTTTAATTTAGCAAAATGGAGTAAACATCCAGGTGTATAGAGGGGTTTTTATTTACCTTTAGCAGAAAACTGATGAAGTTATATCAGACTAGTTACTTTCTCTGAGAAGGCTGATTCAAAAAAGTTCAAAAGTTGAGAAACTTGCATGAATTGCTTTTCATTTTTCACGTTCCTCACTGACAGATGTCAGGAAATTTTAAAGGCTTTAAAAATATTTCCTGTGAATGCTTTTAGTAAGGAAATGTTCACTTCCAGTCTGAACTTGTTTCAGCACTTAGTTTGGTCACCTTGATATAAGGAGCTTATATATTTATTCTTTTCAGAGTTCCAAAGCATAGGGACTGTACCTGGGCATGCTGGACAGTGAAAGTTTCCTTAGAGAGGGGTATTCTTAGTGTGTGACTAAATTACAGTGCTCAATTAGCCTTTTTTTCCAGGACTTACAATGTTGTCAGTAGCATTGCAAGGCTTTTGGCAGCCCAGTATTTCAGACCTGTTGAGTGTGGGAGCGGGTCAAACTCTCTAAACTAAATTTATGTAGCTAACCTTTATATACTGACACAGTCTCTGGGAATTAAGTTTGTGATACAGGAACTTCAGATTTACATAAATACTGTAATTATTCTTGAAATAACTAATGCTAGTGCAGTAAATTCAGAAAATATTTTCAGTTAAATCCAAATTCATGGTGGTTTCCTGCTGTCTTCCTTGCACATCTGTTCTTAGTTTAAAATGCCATCTTCTCTCATCCAGAAGTTTCTGTTCTCGTGACTCAGAGGTGCAGCTTCTTGTTCTTGGAAATATGGAAGGATCCCAAAGTTAAATGTGTCTTGGTAATTCCTACTGATATAGAGATATCTGTGTATGCAGGGTGGCTGAGGCCCAAGTTGCAGTTACCAGTAGTGATCCTAGACTAATGGTATACTGGGTAGCCCAAAACATCACCTATTTTTATGGGTTTGATAGCCCTGGGGAGCACTCATCACCTTGCAGAACAGAAACAACTTGTGTCAATTCACTCGTCCTCAAACAATTTCTAACCCAATTTTTTCTGTTTATTTGGTGATTTTGAAAATGACCCAGTTATGGAGAAATTAAAATGTAATTATATTTTGACCACTTACTTCCCAATGAATTCACACAACAAATGTAACATAGGTGAAAAGTGCTGAAACCAAGCGTTTTAATTAAAGAAGATCTTCAGCTGGCAATTAGCTTTGAAATTCAATTTTCTTCTCCTTTTTTTCTTTTTTTTAATAGGGTGGAAAGAAGTCCTACAGTGGGCCATGTGGGGGCCGCGATTGCAGCGCCGGATGCAAATGTTTTCCAGAGAAGGGCGCACGGGTAAGTTTGTTTTCACTAATACAACTTGTCCTTGTGTCTCTTATCAATCTTTTTATAAATAAACAAATAAACCCCAAGTTAATATGTGTAATTCTCAATCTAATGACCTCATGAAACCACAAATGATGAAGACCAGCTGCATTTCAAATGTCCCTGGCCAAGATTTCAAAAGCCGTTCTATAGGTTTACAAATGGCTCGCTTTGCAATGAGTCTTCAATGGAATCTCATTTCTTTGTGATCTGAGCCCTAGTTCAAAAGAAGTCAGATGGTTTTGAAGTAGATTACAACAATTAAAATTAGGAAAATCAAAGTATTGTGGACTTCCAGTACAGATTTTGCCCAGCCCTTACTGCAATAGCTTCTAGTTGTGGAAGTGTTTTTGACTTGTGCATTTGTTTGTGAAGGAACAATAACTGGGAGTGAGTCTCAGCCATTCCCTTTGAGAAAGTCTTTTGTGTAGCTAAAGCCTCTCTGTCTGAAGCCTGCATTTGAAGCAACCAAATGTTTGAGCAAGACTTCTGTAAAAATCTTTTAATTTCCTTTGATTATATGAAAAGACTATAAGTTTTATCTTAGCACCGCTGCTTTTTTCCTGTCTTACGGTATGGAGTTACTGACTTCACTCTGCTTCAATTACATTGTTAATTTTGGTCCAGACACCACCTACTTAATATTTTGTCTTAAGCTCTAATGTATTTTAGCACATATGAAAATGAATCTTAGAGATTTTGGTTATGGAGGTGAAAGGAGGAAAGAGCTGCATTGTAGGTACTTGAAGAATTGAAAAGGTTTAAGGAGGAGGGAAATAATAGCAGTTGTCTTGTTTAATAAATCAGTTGTTCTTCTTGAAATCATATTGAAAAGTCATCCTTTGTGGGAAAACAAAAGAAATTAAGTCTTATTTAAACACTAGCAGTCCTGATTTTTTTTCCTTTCTATTTCGGTGACAGTATGAGTATATTCAAGGCATTACTTTCTAGGACTGAACTTAGGAAAATGTTGCTATTTCAAAATGTTTGTCAGCATGGGCTTAAATGTTTTCCTAATTGCAGACAGAGTTGAGCGTGAATGCTTAATTGATAACTGATGATGTGTTTGCTCTGGAAGTATAAAAATTCTTTCAATTCATCATGCGGCAGAGCGAAAACAGGTCTAAACAGATAAGTGTAAGAACTTTTTGCAAGGAAGTTCTCAACATAACCTAGAATATAAGCTAAAGCCAATTGCTCAACACCTTTTGTGATTAGATACTGTAAGGGACAGACCTCGTTTGGTTCTGGAACACAATATCCTGTAAGTGCTTTGACCTTTAGATACCAATGAGCATCATTCTTCTGTCTCTTTACATTCCCGGGGTTCAACTTGATTGTTTGAACTGGCCACAACGCTGTTGACCTTGCAGTTTGAGCTCTTGGCATCTCTTTTGTTAAGATGTCACAAAGATTTTAGGCTGTTTTCATTGCTGACCTGAGAACTCATTTGGCTTTTAGCTTGTTTCTTACGTGACCTGTATCAGTAGGCATTTTCAGTCCTTTAAACACGTGTTCCATCCTACCGAGACCTGTCCGTGGAGCAAACTGTCTGCTGGGAGTGGTAATCTTTCCCTTTTACAACACTACTTCCATCAAGCCGTCCTGAGCCCTGCTGACACCTTCTTGGACATCTGCAGGCAGCTACTGGAGGCCTGCCATGCCAGAGGATAAGGAGGTGACTGGCTGAACTGGGAAAGCGGATGGTGTGATTATGTATCCTACAGCACGGCTCCTTTCTTGCAGGACACTGTACAGCCCGAGGCTAATTCCTTGGCTTCCTGCCTAGCTTCTTCTCCATTGCTGCAAAGCCTTTAAGTTCAAAAAGGCAAATGGGAGACGGGACTTTGCCAATGCCCTGAATCTATATTTTGTTTAAAAAAGTGTTTCAGCTGTCAATTTTGCACAATTAACCAGATCGGAACAAAGCTAAGCTTTCTTTTTAAAGAAAAGAAATAACTAAAAAGCACAAGAAAAATGACAATAAGCTGACAGCTTAATGAGAATAATATTGGCAGTGTCCTTAAATGTCCTCCTCAAATGCACTTCAGATCAAGCTGTAATGAATTTGGTTCTGACCAGATATTTAAAAAATTTATTTGGGCAATAAAAATGTCAAAACTGCTTGATTAGTGGAAGATATTCCTAGAATTGGCATGTGGACATGTAGAACCCACATGTCCACATGTTCTTGTTTTTGCTATAGACTGTTAGTGCATGTTCAAGATATATTAAAAAAAGACCAAAACCCGCAAAGAAACCCCAGCCAAAAAACCCAAACCAGTATAATCTCTCTGTCTTGAAGAGTGAGCTTATTAGAAGACTAATCTCTATAAAGTGAGTCAGCAATTTGTGGAATAATTGAGATTCTTTTCTGGAGGAAGGGTGGTACAGTACTTGTCCAGCAGCCACTTAGGGAGTTCTCCCAGCAGATTGGTAAGGCACGTCTCCTAAAGGAGCAAAATTTCCTTTCTGTTAGTTGTCCAAATACTTGCATTAAATTTAAAAAGCCTTATTGCTATCTTGTACCCATTTTAGGCTGTTGCATGAAGTTTGTTGTGCAGGTGAATGATCTACAGCTAGAACATTTTTGGGACTGTCAGAAGAAATTATTGTGTTTAAAACAGTGGTTTTCATTCCACTTTCTCACTGTTTGCCCACAGTTTATGGACAGGGATAATGCCCTTTGAAAATGTCATGCTGTATTGGTGGCTCTCTTGCTACGAAATGCACTGCAGAGAGGTCAGCAGGGACCAGGAGGCATTTTCCATACTTGCAGAGTATCAAGAAGCACTAAATAGTAGGCAGTCTGCACCATTTCATTTTGCAGCTCATTTTGCATTTGTTTATAATAATGTTGGCTTTTTTGTTTTTATATGCTGTCAACTACTTTCAAACACTTACAAAGATAAACTAGCAGACACAGTCCTTGTTGCATGTATACCTTCTCCTGATGCCTGTTCACTTATCTTGGAATTTATAACAATATTAGAGTTTGTTTTAAACTTTGCTCAACATGTGTTGGAGATAATCTTTCATTTTTTCATCGTCGCCCACCAAAATAGAAATTATGGAAAAAAAATGTAGAAACTTTTTCCAAGACTTCAGAAATTTCTGAGGTAAACTGTGTCCCAGGCAGCTTTTACTTGGAAGTGCTGTAAATTGGTGAAACCTGATGTTACTAATTATATTTCTTTTTTTTTCCCTATAATATGTAATCATGTCAAATAATGTATATATTTTTTTTATGCATCATGTGTTCTTTAAAGCCTGTTAACACATGATGATATCATCAATTAGAAAACTATTAATAGCATTACGCAACCTCTTTCCTGTCTCAGAAAAAATCCACACAGAGGCTGTTTCTAGCAACTGGTGTGGTTGGAAGGGATGTATCTGTAGAATGAGGCAGCTGGTTCTGAAGACATGGTGGACACTTTACACTGAACTGAGTCTGGTCCCACTCAAACAAAATCCTATTTGTGTAGTCCAAGTTTACACTGCAGGGTGAAGCAAAGCATTGTGAGTAGGAGGGATTGAGTGAGATGGAGAGATTTTGCTCAAAAATGCAGTTGCTGTCTGAATGAAAGGTTAGTGCACCCAGAGATACATGAGATTCCCCAGGTTATTCCTGAAGTTAAAATGATGATAGTGTAATTTATCTCTGGGCAATCAAAGAGTTTTGGATAGAATTACTGCAGATCAAACAAACTAGAAAAGATAGACAGATCCCCAGTGTCCATGCAGTGAGCAGTGTAACCTGAGGTCAGAACTTTGGTTGATTAATCTAATTGTTATCTCAGATAAACTAATGTTGCATTGGCAAGACATCTTAGATTAACTTTTGTCTTGAACTCATCCCCTCAGTTTAATACTGGGTCTACTGAGTGTCTCTCTTATGATAATTAGTTGAAGATTGGTTGATGTTTCTTTGCTATGAAATATGTAATAAGTATAACTTGTATTTTTTTGTAAGGTTTGCTGAATTCTACTTTGGCTGGTTAGTCCCTCTGTTTGGAACAGTCAGGGATTTCCTGGTGAAACACCATTTCTTTGGAAGTGTAAACCCAACAAAATGAATTGTTTTTTCAGAAGTGTTTTACACAAACCTATTTGCTGGAGACAAAATTCTGTTAAGCAGTTTGTTCAAACTTCTCTCTGTTTGTATGTGGCTTTCTACTACCTGGCTTGCCAAGCACTGGAGGGCATAGTGATGCCATTTCAACATCCATGGCCTGCAGGTAGACCAATTAAAATCAAACCAGACTGTGAGATATTGCCATTTCCTTCAAACTGACAATGCCAAGATATGAACAGTGCTAAATGCATTAACCATGGATAATCAGCCCGGTACAGGTAATACTGGGATCATTATGTAGTTATTTTTGTAAAGATGGAGTATATGTAAATGATGTCTAATTCTTGTTCAATTTCCCTTCTGGTTAAACAAAAAATGCCATCATTTGGTTTAGGAAGAGGATTATCTATAACATTGAAAAATGTTGACCATCTGTTCGCTGTCATTAAGAAGTTCTGGCAATATTTTGAAAGAAAATGAGGTAATAGTTAAGTCAAACAACTTACGTGCCAGCTGCTTTTTTTAACAACTGCCAAGACTTCTTTTTTTTTTTAAGTAATGAAACTAACTTTGCCAAATGTAGCATTAAACAATTATTGTACATGCCCTCCTGACCCAACCTAAATACACTGAACTTAGCTCTCTAATGAGAACCACACCATATACTAACTAAAACTGCATAAATAAACTCCATCTCATTGCATTTGAAAGGATTCCTTATGCAATGGGTGTCAAGACCAAACCTGTTGGTATGTGCAGTCTTACATCATCTCTCTTTGAGGACTTCTGGAGGGGACCTGTCTTGTCTTATCTTACAGACCTTGTATAATTCAGTAATGGTGAACAACTATGTTTAAGCAGGGTAACTGAGGAGTCTCTGGTAGCAAATCTCATTTCCATGATTTGTTTTGCAGTTTGGTCTGAAAGGACACGTGCACTAAATGAGGCTAAATATATTCTAGGAAACATATCCCGATAAGAAGATTGCCACAGCTTTCAAAACTAACCAGAATCCATGGCATTTCTGTGTCACCAGGGTGGCTGAGGTGACTCTGTGACCTGAAACTGTGTCTAAATCTGCCTGCAAGGGCAGCAGATTTTGTAATTGCAGTGGGGACCTGTGTTTACTTTTGAAATGAACCAGAACATGGGTCCTCCAACTGTGCTCCATAGAGCACTTCCAGATGGCTTGGAAAAGCCCAGCACAGAAGTATCTGTCGCCATTCAAGTAACTGTGCTTCATGTGAACTGTAACCCAGGATTTTAAAGTCTTTACAGTATTTTGGAAGCAAATGGAGCATTTACAAAGCTCCTTGTTGCACATCCTACAATGCTGTGAGTTGTCTTAGCTTGAGAAGGTTACATAGTCTCACTGTACCAAGTGAATGTCTGCTCTTTCCCCTTTCTAGCCTGACAAAAGTTTCTGGTTTTCTCAAATTGAGCTTCTCAGCAGTGAGGTGTTTACTGGTATGTGTTTAAACTGAGATGAGTACTGAAAATCCTGCAGTCAGCTGGCACAGGGTCGGATCGCTCTGCCCTGTGCTGTGATAAATCCCCCTCTGAAGGCAGAGTGTGCCGTGACTCTGTGTTCTGACTCTGGCATTGTGAGCTGAGGGGGCCGGCGTGTTGCCCTGGGAATAGGTACTGTATCATTCCATGTTTGTACAAGCTACCATGGCTACCACTGGTAACCTGCACGAGGAATGTACTGTTCCCCTTGGAACCAATGCCATCACTCCCACTGATTTCGTTTATGTGTGTGGACAGATGGGAAGACAGAACCAGACTAGCCTTGTCTCTCCCTCTTTGGACCCTTGCCACAACCGACCTTCTGTTCTAACTTTGTATCTGTGCCACTTTCTTCAAGACCAAAAGTGACAAGTTGTGCTACAGATTTGATCCATATGGACAAAACAGAGAGTTCCACAAGAGTTTCCTAGTACTGACCCCCCCACCAGCTTCCTAAATAGTAGAGAGTAAAAACATGTATCCAAATTCTTTCTTCATAAAAATTATCATGTCTTTCTTGGCCATAGATTGGAAGTTTTAATGAGTCTGTGATGTTTTACTTGCCACATAACTCCTTAGAACAGGAATAACATTGACCCTTCAGATTTTCTTGTTTATGCATTTATACTTTAGGAGGAGAGTTGTTAATGTTCTTAAAATTGTTTTGTGTCAACCAGTCCACCTTGCAGTCAAAAAGACAGCTAAGAATTCCTGAGGGAAAATAAACTCTCTAGTGTCCTGCCCAGGACAAGAAAAGCAAATGTTGACGTGTGTCTTTGGAACATATGAATGTCTAGTTGGGCTTTTGCTTAACAAAAGCTGTAGAACTGTGTGTGATTATTCCTGCAATGATGTCTCAGTTGAAGAAAGATATTTAATGATCTCTTACATCTGAGAAATGGCACAAGACTTTCCTCTCCAAGCAGTTGACAGGCAAGAAGGGGTAACTTATATCCTGTGTTAAAATTACCCAACTGGTATTTTCTTCCAGCACATTTTTATGATTTATGTGTGGCATTTGCTGTGTGTCAAGAGCCTTTTTCTCCAGGTTAAGTTCTTTTAAATACTTCATTTTCTTCATGCATCTCTCCTTTCACCCCATTCCAAAACTTGCCCATCCTCTGTGATTTTTTTTTTCAGAATATCCCTGGTACTAATTATTTTTTTAAGCTTCTTAAAATAAGAAGAGGTGCCCTTTGCAGAAACAAGAGTCTTTTTTAAAGAGTTTCCGTTGGCAGTGAGTGAAAGGTGTGACAGAGATTTTCAGTGTGATCTCTTGAGTAAGTCAGCCTTGGAAGCAGAAGGATCACAGAACCAATCTATGAGCAAGGCCCAGTTTGAGGAGATTTGGCTGACAGTCAAGTTGGCCAATTCGTGAGCCAGGAAAACAGCCGACAGCAGGGATTACTACAAAGCAAACTTAATTAGGCAACAGATAGGCAGGAAGTACGCCAGTCATGGAGCCTGCAGCCAGAGAGAGCACACAATGAGGACGGTTAACCAGGCAAAACTGTTTGTAGTGGTAAAAGAGGCTGTAGTGCAAATTAGTTGGAAGGAAAGCTGAATGCATGGGTCTCCCAGGCTAACTGTCAATCCCTGCTTTCTGGGAAATATGTGCAGTATTTTGGGTGTGAATTGCAGCTTTTCCTGGTAGGAGATCATAAATTTCAGAAGACATAACAGGCTATAGCTTGTTCATCAGTGATAGGCAAGGAGAACGTGCAGAAGCTGTCTCCTTGTGAATGAGCAACGTGTCTGTTTGCTTGTGTGCAGGAAAGTGGCAGAGCTAACTGACTGAACACTTGATGGTGAAGAAAATGAAAGAAAGGAAGGAAAGGGAATGATGGTGCTTTTTTTTTGCCAAATAAAGGAGCATCCAAATAACAGAACATAGTGGGAATAAGAGAAGAAATAATAGCATGCAGGATACAGAATGGTCTGGCTGAGAATCTGGGTATAAGTGTAAATTGTATAAAAATATCTATGAGATGATGGAGCACTTACCCCATAGGAAGGATGAGGGAGCAGTGGGCAGGAATGGTGCAGCTCATATGTAGGTATGAGAGTGCAGCATGGCTGGGGGGAAAATGGCAGCTTCTAAAAGGTCCTGTATGAAAGACTCCCAAGTGAGACAATGTTGGTAAAGCAAGATAAATAAGAATATCAACTTTTCCCTTGACCTAATTCTGCAAAAGTAGGAGGAATACTCAGGTGTTTGTCAGTCTCCTCCTTTTTAAGCTGTTGATTAGAGACGTTTTAGCTGTTGCTCTTTAATAAGTCATAAATCCATTGATAGAACAAACCTGTTTTCACAACTATCCCATGTTAAGCTGATTTGATGAGTGACACGTTACATGCTCTTTGACATTCTGTGGAACTGCCAACACAGAAAACTTAAACTTGGAGGGAAGTTGTGAACTGTAACAAGAAAGGGATACCTGAGTTGTACCAGGTATTTCATTCAGTTACTCGTTTTTGAAAAAGGAACATTTTAGTAGTCTGAAAAGCAGCATAGATACAAATGTCTTTATTCATAATAGGTGATTTTTGAAAGGGGCATTTTTGGTCTTTTTTAATAACCAGCAGAGTTTTATCAAAACTAATAAACAAAAAGTCAAAGTAATTTAAAATTTTCTGGGTTTAATCCATAATAAATCCATTACAAATTATGCACAACTTTTAAGAACTATTAAAAAGAAATATCTGGTTGTCTCTTAAAGCTTAATATACTTTAAATGATCAAAGAAAGCTGTCTAATAAAATGACTCAGCATGTGCTGAATTCTCAGTGTACAGGAAAGGAAGAATTTTTTAGTACCTAGGGTTTAGCACTAAAGGTGCTAAATTTTGGTTTTTGAAGTTCTATAAAGCTGCTATCTTTTAAGACAGGTCTCTTAGTTTTGTGTTCACATCCATAATATTCTGCTGGAATAGTATAGCACAACTTGTTCTGCTGTATAGCTGAGCTGTGTTCTGTTCACCTGCTCCTGAAGCTGTGATATGTTTTAGCACAGTGGCAAATCCACCTCAGCACCAAATTTGTTCTGCTCACATCTCTATTGCCAGACAGCACCATCTGCCTGCTTGTGTGTCTGGGTGTTTCTATTTCCTGTCAGGTTCTAAAAACAGAATAAAAATTCCTGAATGTGGAAAAGAATAAGAAATACATCAGCCAGGATATCCTTGCCATAGCTGTGTTTGCTGCAACTGCTGCACTTAGGGAATAGATTTTATTGTAAAAACAACTGTAAGCTCTAGGAGCGTACATGCTCCCTTGCTCTGGGAGGCAAAGTCACTATATATAGCAGATTTTCAGACTTTACCTGTGTGTTAGACATAGTGAACAAAGGTCACAGAACCAAAGAGGTGCCTTGGGTCTGGGCATCCTGTCCCCCAAGAGTTGCGAGAAATATAAATAATCCTGTTCAGTGAAGTGGGATGGTTTTTGTTTATAGTTAATTTATTCTTTGTAACCTGAATTCTCAACTGCAGTGATGGCTCTTTTGGATTGATGAACAATGATATCACTCTCAAAAGTGCAGAAGTTACAGCCTGTATACTTTGACAGATACTGTCTGGGACATGTACAACAAACTGGTTCTCAATGATTTGGAGCAGTGCAGTGAGGCTTCCCCTCACCCCTTCCTGTGCATCACAGTGCATGTTTATCAGCAATCTCATTGGAAACACAGTGTAATGTAGTTCCCCAAATGTATTGAGGACTGCTTACCCTGGCATCACGAATCACACTTTGGGAACAGCTGGAATATAAATCAGGATATTTCTATATGAGAAATACAGGTAATGGGTATTTTCTAAGAAATTTTTAAGCAGGTTTTGTTTTTTCTTTGTGAAGCTTCATTTCCGTTTATACTTACTATGTTGCCTGTTCTGAATACGTACATGATATTGTGGCATTTCTTTTATTGTGATGACTAATGACTGAGGATCCAGCTGAGATGAGGGAAGTCCTGCAGTGCAGGGCAGTTACAAACATACAGTAGGAGACGGTGCTCCAAAGTGCTTTCACTCTGTGAGAATTACTTTAGTTCTATGTTTCCTCAAGTTTTAGTAAGAAATCTGTTGCTTTTATTCGACTATATTTTCAGGGAAGTAGGTGACTTTATATAAAATAGTTTGAAATAAAACTCTAAAAAGTTAGCACTCTGTACTCCTTAATAAGAGACCTCTGAAAATAGTTAATCAGTTCTTCTGGAGTATATTTTCTCTCCAAACTTGAGACATTTGAAAGAGAAGATAGCAGAAGAAGTTGTCTTGTCTCATTTTAATTTGGACATTTCTTCCAAACAGTACAAAATGTTTTTGGAGGATGTCAACGTTTGGAAGATCCTTAGCAGTGGAAATATAGCCCAGCTTGTCTCACAGCAAATTCAAAATAAAGAAATAATGTCTGCATGCAAAATCAAGGCAGCAGGTGGTCATTCCCTGTATAACTCCAGCTGCACTTGAGCTGTAAATCCAAAAGCATTACAAAACCAGCAATGGGACACCCAGTGGTTTCTCGCAGGCTTGGATCAGTGTTCCTGGGACTTTAAAGGCAATTTTACCGAGATTTAATGTTTTCTCTTGAAACAATAAATGACATAAGTGTTATCTCCAGACTTTTTCCAGAGCAGTGAAGTAATTAAACTTCACTTGTTTTTCTAACATCAGGACTAAAACCTGAACTAATCTAGTCTAACCATTCCTTTCTCTTTTATCAGCCGGAATGTGCGTTAACTCCTGAGAACATTTGGGTAAATAGTAGTTCTGCTTACAGTGGCTTTATTTTATGCACTGGCTAACAAAAAATAGTCAGGGTTTCCTTCACAGAGTTAATGTAACTGCTATATTGTGCATTATTTTTTCTCGCAGAAGCACGTGCCAGATGTGCCACATTTAGGTGCCTTTAGATTGGTTTCCTTTGCTAAGGCAGTGCCTGCTGTAAGCAGTGCCTGGGCTCTGTCTAATGCTTTCATTGTATTGTGCATCAGTATTATCAACTCCTCAGTCTATACTGAAGAGGAGAGCTGGGTTCCACTGATGTTATTGAGGGGTTTCCCAACATGTATAAGGAAGACAGGATTTTAATTTTCAAACCTTCAAAGCAGATTGCTTTCGGGCTTCTAAGAACGACTGCTCAAACAACCATTTTCATGAATTTTATGTGAAATTTATGTAAGGGAAGC
This sequence comes from Neopelma chrysocephalum, assembly GCF_003984885.1. Classification (NCBI taxonomy): domain Eukaryota; kingdom Metazoa; phylum Chordata; class Aves; order Passeriformes; family Pipridae; genus Neopelma; species Neopelma chrysocephalum. The sequence goes on from NW_020897733.1 coordinate 1,375,835, forward strand.
GGTTTCAAGGGAAATACTTCCTCAATATTTTTCTTCACACTTGTTTTAAAGAAGCTGTGTGAATGCTCCGTATAGTGTTGGCAGGATGTTATAGCTGAAGGAAGGTACAGTTCTGTAAACCCGATCTCCTTTGCAAAATGAAGACTTTATTTTGCAAATGATACTCAGTTGTGGCTGTGCTGGGTCGATGTGACATTTCAGAACAGAGTCCATCATACTTCACTGAGTTCCAGTGCAGGCTGTTACCCTGGGAAGCAGCTCTGGGAGCTGGCTGCTAGAAACCCACACAAATTCCTGATGTTGAGTTTTTGATCAGTTCAATACTTTAAAGAGATGAAGATTTTCTCTTCAGCACATGGACAAACAGAAATGGGCAGGGAGAAAGAAGGAACATTGGGATTTTTCCTGTCTTATGTATCACAATGTAGTTTGCCCTGGAGGAAAAAAATCAAGCTGTGTGTCCCTCAAGAGTGATGATGCTTGAAGGATCCTTCCATTTTGTGTAATAGTCTTCTTTGAAACCTCCAGATCTGTGATCTTTTCCAGACCTCCTCTTTGAGCAGCACAATTCTGCCATGTTCCCAGGCTGTCATTTGCAGTGCCTCATCAGAAATGTTTGAAAGTGGTTTTCTTGCCTTTGCAAAATGGGTTTGGGATTTTTTTTCTTATTTCATAAAAGGTCTTAATGACTTCTGAGTGATTGTGGTGCTTGTTGTACCCATTTTAATGGTGTTTCAACATTTAAAAACCTGCAGAGGAAAATGCAGTTTACACAGAGTCTTTAATTCTTTTCTTTTCTTCCATCTTATATTTTTCCCTTGGCACAAGGGAAATTGAAGTGGGAGTGTGTTTCATTTTAAAAAATAACATCCTTGTTAAATAGTCCTGCACTTAATTAAATTTCCTCTGTTTTAACAGCACATAGAAACAAATAACTGTGACAAACAAAAATAAAGAATCTTGAGGAATAGTGACTTACCTCTGATAAGAACCGTCTGGCATATACATAATAATTTTTTTAACTTATGCTTTACTAACAAGCTTAGCATTTGGTTCACATTTCCTCTTTCTACATTGGGCTTACTTATGAGTAAAACCTAATAGATTAAAATATTTGACTTTAAGTCTAAAGCCCCTTTTTTAATCACTTTTTTTTGTTATATATTAAAAAGCATATGGTTGCAACTGGCTTCTGCCTAGTAATTACATGAGCACAAACAGGTATCATAGTTCTCTGGTTGTTAATTGTGAAGAGACTGAAAAGAAAGCAATGACCAGTTCTCATGTTGTTAATAGTACAGCTGTGGTTATTATCTTGGTAGCCAGCTATGTTAATATAGGGATTGCTTTCGGTGCTTCAGACTATGGCCATAAAAATCTTAGATGACCTGGCAAAATGACCTTGGAAAAGTAGTTTCATGTTTCTGTGACTGTTTCCATTTCCATGGATTGCTGGTCTTGGCTGTTTGTCCTAGGGCTGTCCTGGTTGTCTTCAGGAGCGTAGGTCAGACTCCCTAAGGCAGGATGTGTGGCTTGCACAGCTGTGGGAAGGTCGCCAGGAATACAGGTAGCTCACAACTCCCATCACTTCTCATTTCCTGTCTTTTGGAGAGGGGCAGCTGCTTCTGGTCCCACACTAGTTATGCTGTGGAACTGCAGGGGATTTGGAGTGTTATGGCTCAGACCAGGAACGTGGACCTGTCCCTTCCAAGCTGCGTGGGAGCAAGTGTGGGGCTTTCATTTGATCTGTACCCAAACTTGTCTGACACCTCCAGCTGTGCAGACACCTGCATCTGCTTGCCTGGGTGCCAGCAAAGCACAGGCTTCAACTTGAGTCAGGTCTACGCTTAAAATACAATGTTGATCTGTCTTATAAGTTTGCTACTTAAAATGACGGAGCACAGGGATGGAGTTTAGCTCAGAGAGGAGCCTGGCCCTGTTTGAGGGTGGAAATTCAGTTAATCAAAAGGGAACTGCAGTTCCCCGTAGGTCTGTAATTTCTGGTTTTGGCCTGACATTAGAAACTAAGTTGAATCATGGGCACACACAGTGAAAAATTGGCTTTTTGAGTGGCAAATGATCATATTATTAAATGTGAGTTGATACACTTCAACAAAGAGTTTAAATAATTTCTTATATACTTACTTTATGTGTGGAAATGTTGGTCTGAGAATAGATGTAAAGTAAACTGTGAACAGAAGAGTTATGAGACTTTTATGCTTCCTTGGGATTTGTAGCTGCTTTTCCGTTCCCTCAACAGATCAGCAATAGAAATACCCCCTGTAAAGAAACTGCCTCTCTTCAGTCTTTGATTAATTAAGGAGCATTGTGGCCAACGTGGTTTTAATATATTACTGGTTTTGGTGTGTGAAAACTTGTACGCAAAAAAGCTCTGAGAGAATAACTGTCTTTTCATCCTATTTCATCACAAGGCCACAAAAAATGCTCTGATTTTACTGAAGATGGGTAGAATTAATACAAGAGATGGTCAAGAAAATGTATTGCCATTCATGTTTCGGAAATCTTTTCCTAAAGGAGAGTAACATAGAAATTGAAAGTTCTTTCTGGGATGAAATAGTACACTTTCAATACCTCACAGTTTTTGGCTGCTCTTGGTGCCATCTAAATTGTCTTTAGCAAATACTTGTTGTGACTTTAGACTGAGATTTTTCACAACCTCCTAAGAAAGGTTCTGGAATTGAATGGAATTGAGTTCCTCATTCCAAAGAGTAATTGGATTTGGATTTCTTAATATCACTGATTTTTCTGCTGACCTGCTGTGACAGACATAGCTATTTCATTTTTTCAGACGGAAGAGTGACCAAGGAGTGCCCGTTGTGTCAGTCATCTTGAGGGCATGGGAAGAACTCATCACTCCTTGCATTCTGATAGGATGATTTCCCAGTCCAATATCCTTGACCAATTCAGTGTGTGCTTCTGCTGTCACTCTCCCTGGTTCCATGGAGCCTTTTCATTTCCTCCCCTTTTAACACTGAGGTCAGTGTACTCCATGGTCACCCCTTGTGCAAACAGAGGAGCTGGTTCAGCCTTATTGTGTTAAGTCCACTCCAGTAGCTGAACACAACCAGGTTGCACAGGGGAAGCTTTCCAGCACTGCTGGCACTATGTTATCTTGACTCAGGTATGGAAATGAGAGTCTTTAGGGATGTGCGTTCTCAGCATTGTAAAGGATAATGAGGGAGCCACTGCAGCTTACAACAAAAATACAAAGAGCGGGAGATATAAATACAAAGAGAGGGAGATATAAATACTAAGAGAGGGAGAAGGAAGCTGAAACAACCTGCTTTTCATGCCACTGCTTGTGTCACCTTCAGCATTAGTTGTCATGGTCAGACTCAAATTCAGTAATAGCATTGACAGCCTCACTGAAGACACAAACATGAACAAAAGCCAGGGGCAATCAGGACATTGCAGGATCAGATCTTCAAAACAAACTTTTCTTCAGCCATCTCTTGAACATGTTTGAAGTAATTTCATTTTAAGAAATCTGACTTGCAAGTCTGTGATTGAAGTGGCTGAGACAGTCCTTTAGCAAGCAGAGTATCCTGGGTGTGGTAGCATCTGTTTTGTGTGGGATACATGAAGCGCAACAGCATCTTCTCTTGGCATCTGCCATTGATTTTTGACTGGGATTATATTCCTCTTTGCCAGTAGAAAGGAGCTTATGTTGCACAGGAAAATTCTTGAGTTTCTTCAGGAAAAGCCACCAGCAGGTGAGGGGAGGTTGAGAAGTTGGACCTTATCCACATGCATTCTTTAGAGTAAATCCTTCCTCTGTTTCTATACATTATGTTATTGGTGAAATACATCAGCAAATGTTTATAGTCAAGGAAAGTTTGTACTAACACTGTGTCATGCAACTAATCTGTTTATATTATAAAGAGGGAACACTAAGTTAGCTGCATTTTGCTCCAGACACAAGCATCTTACTAAATATTTATACACAGACTAGACTGTTTACTTTGCACCTCATACTATAGTTGTATTGGGAAGATCCAGAACACCTGGATTTTAGTGAGGTCTTAAGGAAAGTTTGCTACAACTTTGCAAATTACAGATTAAAAGCTCTCTGAATTACTGAGTATATGCAGGAGAATTTTAAATGGAGAAGTATCACTTCTAAAATGTACATTTCTAAAATTGTGAATAACAAAATATCAGTGAATACCAGATCATGATTTCACTCTGGTTCTGCTGCATTCCTACACTTCTCAAATAAAGAAAAGTGTCAGAAATATCAGAGAAATGCCAGTTTTCCCTGATTTAGCTTTGCTGGAGGTCTTTTCTTTACATTAGTGAAAACCAGTTGCTAGGATTAAGTCACTTGGCTGACTTTGGTGATTCTACTCCAGATTTATGCAAAAAATTGTCAGTGAATAGGATCCTGGATCACAGTGTTTCAGGTGTGCCGGCTATGTAAAGCATCCTTTTCTTTTTTTGAGAGGCTGTATATCTATCCTTACTTTCCATCTTAGGTGTAACTGTACATATGTAATCTGACATCTAGAAGTAGAGGCTGAGGTAAGAGCAGTTTGACTGTCTAGGCAGAAAGCAGAAAAAATTAGCCTGAAGTTATTTTGCAGAGGATAATGTAGGTTCTTAGAGTTGAAACGCTGATTGCCTGTGTATTGTGTTGTGTATTTAACAGTTGTGTCACTTGGAAGAAATATGTAAAAACCTTAATGTTCTTTAACCTGTGGAAGTGGGAGTGAAAAGCTTCAGGTGTAGAATAAAAGCTATAGCTAATCAAAGTGGAAGCTTGTTGTTTATGTGTAGTCATCCCAGGTTGTGCTGGAGACCACTAGTTTTAAGCCATGGCCAGTGTTTTTTAGTGTGCTCTCTCATCTTGCTCAGTCTGTACAACACTGAAAGCGTTGCTGCTGTCCAGTCATTTTGCAAACCTAGCAAGAGCTTGTGTGATCAGCACTCACCTCCAGCAAATATCTGCTCACTCCACCATGAGATGTGAAGATAAAATTCTATTAACTGTTCCTCTTAACTGTAGTGGCCTGGGGTCTTAGGCAGCTTTGAATATAAATGGCCTCTGCACAAATTCCAGGATCTATTGCCCCTTGCTCCTAAATGCCACTGCATATCAGAAGCTCCCTCCTGAGCACAACTGGCTATTCAAGTTACATACTTTGGAGGTTTTCCAAAAGACATAGCAAGCACCACTTATCAGAATTAATAGGTTTTAATAATTTTTGCTAAACATATAGCACTTGATCTCATTTCAGCTTTACAGGAGTTAATGTTTTAACCACTGTATTACAAGAGTGAAGGAGTCTTATCGTTGTCAGATGAAGTAGTAATGAAATGTGGTTATGACTAATAATGTGCTTTGCTTTTTTCTGGTTATTCTGAACTAATGCTTCCTATGTTTAAATTAATTTCCAAATATTTTGCACAAGTTTTGAAAGTAAACAAAACCTACAGTTCTAGGTGTGTACTCTTAAAAACTACTTTGTCCCCGAGTTTGTTTGGATAGGATTTAAGAGTTGTATGTGCTGTGTAAAATTTGTATTCCAGACTAAACAAAAAGTATGTTTACAAATTGTCTGCTTAGTTTAATTTTTAAGCTTCTTGCCATGCAATGTACTGTTTGATATACTATTTTCTTGATATATCAGTGGCAAAATATTGGATTTTCCCAATACTTTTGTGTTGAAACCTAATCAGAACATTTAATTATGGAAGAGATTTCATTTCAATCAATTACTTTTTCCTTACTTATCACTTGGTTACTTTTTCCTTGCATTGAACTTGCATGCTACTAAAAGTACAACAGAGATTTCTTACACCGTCTCTGTAGAAGAATCAATTTATTCCAGTAAATTAGAAATATATCTGTCCTGTAACAACTGTGTTAGTGTGGGAGGTAAAACACTATTTCCGGAGGAATTGGAAGACACCATCCAACTGGATCGTTTTTTGAAAGGAGCATTTGTGCAAAGACTCTGGTTTCTTTGGTCTGATGATTGTTTTCAATATTTATAGTACAGCGGGGCCTGGGGCCTCAGTTACACATCAGGTTAAGTTGTACTTTGTATAAACAATTAAAAAAAGCCTTGCACCAAAGAACTTTTCTTCTAAGCATTAAATGTCCTGATTTTTTAAAAAAAGCACACAGCTGGGACAAAACCATGGAATGATCCCAAACTGTAGCTGGACACAAGGGCAGATCTGGATTTCCATCCATCTGCGTTTAACTGTGGAGCATTTGGATTTAGTGTTCACTGCAGACATAATAGGGATGTTTAAAGATTCATTTAATGGATCCACAGTATAATTAAAATAAAACATCCTCAGTACACACGCGAGCAATGTTCAAGGATTAGACACTTGAGGAACATGAGCCAGAGAAAGAGCCTGAGGGTCTGTTGGTACAGCCTGATGGTACAGCCTGATTCAGGCAGTGAGTTGAGGTGTCTCTGCCCTGGAGCTGACTCATGGAGTGGGGCAGCAGCCAGTGGGCCATACCTGAGCGGGTGGATGTGCTGGGTGGATGTGCTCTCAGAGCATGCAGGATCTCAGCAGGGTTAAGGAGCCATAAAAACACCACGTGACTCTGTGGGATGTCCTGTTTCCAATCGATACAGCATGGATCAAGTTTTAACATCCTTTTGTTTAATTTAAAGAATGACAGATCACTAATTTAACCCTTATTGAGTGTATGTAGACCACATAATTTAGATAGACTTACAGTCAGTGGTGCAAGGTATCTTCAAGATAGTGTTGCCTTTCCAAGCTTGCTAAGTGTTAAATACAGGGATCCAATCTCTCTGCTTTCATGAAAGGTTGCTAGACTTGGAGATGCTCAAAAAAAAAAGCCTTTGAAGCTGCTAATATTTGGAAAAGGATGTAATCTTCGTATACTGCCTCAGTGAAGATGAAAAGAAAATAGTTGGTGTTAATGGTTAGTTGTTTCTTTAACAAATATAGTATGAGCACTAGAGTGATGTAGTGATAGGAAAAAAACTGCTATCAAAACAAGTAATGTTGATTTGATACTGGTAAATAACAATCTGAAGAATAAAAGTCCCAGATTTCTTCCCCACTTGCTGTTGCATCCAGTAACACAAAGACAAGGAAAAATGTTTTGGTTTTTTTTTCTTTTATTTGTTCAGCAAATACAAAGGTTCTGGATAGTTAAATTTCACTTTACCAGGATAAAATAGCTGTTACTCCAGTTGACTGATAAGAGCTTTGACACTGGAGTGTTACTTATGTCAATAGAAAAATGTTGTTTCTGGAAATCAAAGAGGAGACGATGCAGCTTCTGAGACTCGAGTAAAATCATGGTGTTCAGGATGCAAATCCTGTGCTTGGGCACATCCTGCGTGAGAGCTGGGAAAATGAATTCCAGGCTCTGCAGACTGCCTTGCCCATGACCACCTGTGGAACTGCCATTGAGCATTGGTGTGTCTGTTTCTTGGCTTTACCATTTGGAGCAGTAGTAAAATCAAGGAAGTGGCCACCAGACTCACATAATAACCAACTAACAAGAGTCTCCAATGCTTAGTTTCATGCTGGAAACAAGGACACGGTCCCTTTCCTTACCACAACTTGAGACATTTCACCTTACCCTACATGCAGGACCATTTGTTGACTTTTGTGGGCTTCCCTCGTGTGTGCTCTTCAGTCTGTGCTGCAAACTGAAGGTGGACAGTACAGCTGTGCCTCCTCTGTATTTCTTTACATTATTTCCTTTAATTTCTCAGATTATTTTCCCTTTATTCTGCTTTTAAGCCTTGACCCTTTAGCCTTCCTCAGTGTCACAATTTCTCTCAGTCTTTGGTTGGCAGACACTTGCAGAGCTGGCATTTCCAGTCAGTGGCAGATGTAAGACAACATTTCTGCTGATGCTGATTCAGCCAGGCCAAGATCAGCTGTGTTGGCAAGAGCAATGGCAGTGAAGGATTGATGCCTGCTGGGCCTGATCTGTGTCTGACATCAGGGCTGTCCTTCACTGCAGTCATCATTTGTCTGGAGGGATGTTGGTGAGAAGACACCAGAGTCTTCATATGATCTAAAATTCCGTAGAAGTGAATGTTGGTTCATAGATCCAGATCCAGGGGCTGCATAAGCTCACATTCACTGTTTTGCTGTTCTTGCTGGCTAAAAGATAGGTCATTATAAATACCTACAGGGATTATCAACAACTTAATCTAGTGTCTGAAGGGGGCTGGTATGTATGTGTGGGGTTGAGGGCACAGTTTATTGCACACTATGCAAATGCAGCATGGTGTGAGGCTTTAAAAAATACCCTATGGAAAAACATTTGTGCAGCTAGCTGTGGTTTAACTGAAATTGGAGTCACGTCAGGAACAAAAGAAGTACAAAGCCAGTTTGTAGCAGTGATCAATAGAGGATTCCTTTTTCTCTATTCATTTAAAGTATGCTTTGCTTATTTTTCTCAAACAGCAGTCTAATGGTTGTTCCCTAGCTGATGGCTCTAGGGAAAGGGCTTAGAGTAGTTTGTGTAGCTCAACAGTGGCTGTTCTGGCTGCAAAAGAAGCACTGGCAGCAACTTCCAAAGAGTCCTGCTGAGTCTGTGCAGACCAGATCCGCTTCTAGTGCTTGTCCTCCCAGGGTTTCTGGGAGGTTGCAATTTTTTATGAGCTGCTAGGAGGCTATTTGCAGATCTGAGATGGTTTTGGTTCCTCTAAAATGACATGTCATCATGTTGGCATATAGTAACACTACTCTTTGATGTAATAGGATGATGTTGAACCAAAGCATCAGTGTATTGTGGTCCCCATTTGTTATTTTTAAGCAGAGTTTGCTGTCTGAAACAAACCCATAGAAGTGACTGTGCTGTGAACTTTGTATCTCTCAGGCCTTAGATAATGCCTGTCATTTACGGCGCTCCAAGTGAGAGCAATATACCATGAGAAATGCAATATCATCTTTCAGACCAGTATGGCTAAATCAACAAAACCAATAAAAACTGAGAGATGACAGCATTTGCTGTTGCAAATGTGCTGTCTCTGTACAGACAGATTTCATCATTATACTGTCCTGGCCACAGTAATTCTTTAACTTCTAAACTAGACTCAGCCAAAGCTTGGAGTTGCCAGCCATCTATAAGTTACAATGGGGTAAAGACTACTCTTCTCAGTCTTACTTAGACATCAAGATTAAGTCCTACTAAAGGCTTCTGGTTTTTCAAGTGAAAAACAGTGGATAAAAAGTACTCAATATCCTTAAGGTGTTTAAATTTGTGTTGTTATTTCAAAGCTTTTTTTCTTGGCTTTATTTTTTTTCTTTTGTATATGTAACTCTTAAGTATTCTGAAAACATTTGATTAGGAGATAAATTAAAACAACTGGTGAGCTACCATACCCCTTCCTTTGTCTTTTTGGCATGTTTGCTTAACTGCAGGATACATTCCTCACCCTTAGACATTTCAGTTCTGCTTGGTGCAGTGAAAGCCATTTTCTGGCTTGCTGTGTGTCAGAACAGGGAACGTTGTCACCTTTTATTTTAAGGAGGAAGAAGCTGCTGATGTGATTTGCAAATAGCAGGCTGGTTATTGTCTGTCTAAAGCTGCTGAGACCTGTGTGCAGGACAGCAGCAGTCAGGCTATCCTGTCATCATACACAGATCGCTGATTATCACACACCAGTGTTTGTGATCTTCTGCAGCGCTGCTTCCTTCTGTCTCTCATCAAGGCCCAATGAGCACAGACCGTGACAGGTAAAATCTTCTTCCAGACCTCAGATGCTCCCATACAAAGAGCCATGCTTAATCCCTGGCCTAGTGTGTAATTTAGTAATCTGCATGGTCATGAATTCCAGGGATATATGGGCAGGAAGCGCAGAGCAGTGTGGGTAGCAGAGCAGGCCCACAGAGTCATTTAAGTCTTTGTTGTATTGTGTAGCAAGGGATTTTGGGGACAATGAGACCTGTCTGTCAAAGATTAAGCAGACTGGAAGTGTGGTTTATACCAACAAATGAATGAAGCTTTTTGGAGTGTTAATACAGCCACGTAGTAAATGTCCAAGGACTTAAACATACAATTTATGTGATGACAAGCAACATTGGAATTAATCATTTATTCTATATACCTTAGCCAGTGGGAATTCAAGTAGGTGAAAAGTTCATTTCTGTCCTTATCTTGATCAATATGCAACACTTATATAGGAAAAATGAAAAATCCTCTATTTTTTTTCTCTCCCAGACTTTGGTTTGAAGTTATTTTTACTAACTGCAGTTTATTCTCTGAACACTGCCCAGTAAACCAGCCACTGACAGACTGGCACTTTGTGTTATCAGGCACTGCAATAAAATTTTGCCTGGACCTGCTCGGCTTAAGCCTCTAGAGATAACTGGAATCTTGCCAAATGTTGTTTGTAGATTTGCAGGCCTCTACTACCCTCCACTCCTACTTTGGTCTGTATATGTCCAAGCAATGTGAAGATGAGGATTCACAGACTCCATTTTTTCCTTTAAAGTGAATTGTTTACATGTTTGCAAAACTCCCCTTGCTCTGCTGTGTAACAGGTCTGTGGGAAGAGTTTTTGTTCTAAATCTGCTATCTTGAATAAGCATAAGATGGTTCCCATCTGAGTTTTAAATCTTGACTAATATTATCTGTTCCAACAGATAATTTTGTTTTTAGCAGAACCCTGTGCAAGGAAAGCTGCTCAGACCTTTCTGAAGTGCCAGGAACATGCTGGGAAGGCTATGGGAGGCAAAATGTAGGGGAAACTGCTTGCAGGGAATCTATTGTTCGCTGCTGACCCCATACTGGCCAGATCTGTGCATGGCCTACTTTCCCCGCCTGCCTTTCTAACTAGAAGCATCCTTTGGGGCTGAATGACCTTAGTGGATAATGAGAAGTTTTGCTGTGTTTGTCCCTTGTAAACAGAATGTTTAGCATGTGGAACATGGTCTGGTAACTAAAATGCATTTTTTTTGGGGGGGGGGAACTTTGTTGTTTAGTTTGTATTTTTTTTTCCTTTCCCCAAAAAAGGGATACTTTATTCACTAGATGATTAATGTAAATACATGATAGGACAGTAAGGCTTAGAGGTAGTCATGCTGCATAGATTAGATGCCAGGTTCAGACTTGCTTGCAGAATTACATCGTACTAAGCACTAATTTGGTTGTAATAGCACAAAGACTGGGTATTGGACAGGGAAAGGGGCATAAGTAATGCATCAGTAAGAACAAAGGAAAAAAGACAAGATTGTTTTTCTGGAACATTGCTTAACTTGTGGCAATTTATAGATACACATTTTCTGTGTAACAGTGAAATTTAATAGAATAATTAGATTAGAAAAATAATAGAACAGTCTACTGTGATAAAAGTGAGCCAAAAAAGCAGTCATAAGATCATCATCCAGAAGAGGTTTAGGCTATGACTTGGATTGCAAGCTAGAGGAAAGGTTCAGATTTTAGATTCAGTTATCTCAGCATTTTACAAGCTTTTTTCCTCAGGAATTTGATACAAATTGAGAGAAACTCCTAAAGGCACAAATGAATACAGGCATTTAAATCTGCTTTTAGAATACCAATGTTACGCTTGTGATCCAAATCTCTATTGTTTGTATTCTAATGAATTCACTTTACATTCTTCAGAAACAGAGAACTCAAGGACAATCATTGCAAAGATTTATTTAATTATCATATTATTACCACCTGAAAAAACACAACTATGTTTTATTTCAAATATTGGAAGAAATCTGTATTATTTTAGTTAGTATTAAGCAGTCTCTGCAACAAATTCACCTCAATATTTAATTTATTGCAAAATGCAGTAAAGCAAATACCACTCTGATATGAGCGACCACATTACAAACTAGAATATCTGCTGATAGGCAAAGAGTAAAGAGAAAAGATTGAGCAACTTTTGTGGAGATTCAAAGGCAAGCTGTTAAATCCTCGTTCCTTTCTTTTCTGGTTGTATATCATGTTTGGGGAAGATCTGGTGCAAGAGGACACTCTCTGTTCCCACAGCATTGAGGGGAATGGGAAGCTCTCTGTATCATCTGGAGCAGAAATGGCTTCCATAGCTCCTTTTCCACATCACACTTCTGGCTCTATTCCTTATCTGTGAGTTACCTCGTTATCTCTGCGTTATCAGCGAAGCAGGACGTATCTCGACTGTGCTTGATTTCCAGTTCCCAGGCAGAGAGATAAAAGTAGTCAAATGTAGATATAATGTAGTACCAGAAATTGTGAGCCAATGGACAGGTACTTTTGACCTTTTTATTACCAATTCCTTGTTCCCTTCCACCCTTCCTGTCTCAGTCTTCCATTTGAGAATCCCTGATGGGGGGTGCAGGGGCTGATGGACACAGAATTCTGTGTGTGGAAGGGCGAGTTGCCCACTGAGATGTGCTGTTCCTCCTGCCACTTTCTCTGTACAGGATTCCCATGGGTGGGATGTGTGACAGTCAGTGGTTCTGCCCCTCAGTGCAAGAGGGAAGCCCAAACCATCCCATCTGCTGAGGAATAGCCGTACTGGGAAAATGCTGGTATGGGCAGGCTCTTCCTGCTACATCTACTCCTTCCCCACATCCCTGTTCTGTCTCTGAGGAAACACTACCTTTTCACAGCCTTTGCTTGCAAGGGGAATTAGAAATTTAAAAAAAAATGGGTTTGTTGTAAAAGAAAGAACTGGAGAGGAGCCCAAAGCAAATTAACAGATCTGGACACAGCAGACCCTGTGGAGGTTTGGAGTCTGTTTGGCTTCAGCATGTGGCTGAACCCTCCCTGCCTTCCTAGATACAATGTCCCTTTAATAGTCTTAACAGGCCTGACACTGGCAAGATTTCACTTGTTCAGTACACTACTTAATACAGCTAATTTTCTACTGACAACATTTTTTTGCAACAATGAATCTTCTGTCACTTGAGTCCATGAGGAAGGCAGCTTGGAAATGCCAGCCAGAGGGGGAGGGAGCAAGTTCATTGTCGCTGTTCACTTAAACGGTTCTTTAGAAACACATTGGCTTCTTTGGTTTGTTCAGTGGGGTGCTAGGAATAAGTGGAAGGGAAAATAGTACAACACTGCATGTTCTTCTTTCCTCAAGAGGCCATAGCATGTCCCTGGAAAAGTTGTGTGTTGTAGGGTGTATCTTAAGGAGAGTCAGAAGCTGTGGTTTTGTGGGCACCAGTCCTGATGTGGATGTCCATGAAGTTACTATGATTCAACATCTGTTTTCCCCAAGGGACTTGTGGAATATCTATGATTAGTGTGGTAATAACATGCTTGATCTTAGCAAATTTGTTGGAGAGATGATATATATGCACATATGTATTGTTGAATATATATATACACAGTTTACATACTGCAACGCTTGCAGCCAGGTGTTGGGAATTGTATCAGCTCAGTTAATAAACTCCAGTGTGTGTGTATGGAAGTTTATCCATATTGTTTGTCATGTGGAAAACAACAGATAAAAACACTTAAAATATGAGATAAAAGGAAGTGATCCTATTTGATGTCTGATTGAGACAAATAATTTATTTAATAAGCAGTTTTCAGTAAACATAAAAACTTAATTGTAACCAGTTGGCTGATCCTTTGCTGAAGCAATAGTGACATAGATACCTGCTCTTCTGTATCACCATAAAAGGCTTTACTTGCCTGTAAGGGGCAAAAGATAGTTGTCAATAGAACCAGTGGCATCTACACATCAGTCTGGCTAGGGAAAAGCCTGGCAATGAAAGCCAGTAAAGCCAGGGGCTGTGACTCATTCCACTTTTCATTCCACTCATCTCCTGTTTTGGTCAGCTGTCATTTGATCATTTCCACTGCCATACTCTCACCAGAGTTGACTTACGTACATTCTGGGCAGGAAAATGTTATGCATATGCTACCTTGTCTACTTTCCTGAACAGCCATCAGAAAAAGGAAAGAAGTCTTAGAGAAACCCTGTGTTTTCTTCTGAAATAACTAATTCTTTCATATTAATATTCAGTTCAGGACTTGTGCTGCTGTTGAGAGATGTGCACAGTACTCAGAAGTTCTCTTCCTGTAGTTAAGGGCAGGAAAATGTTATGACAGCTGCTGTCCTATGTGAACAGGTCAGGGAACTGTAAAGGCTTTCTAAAACATTTTTTAGAGATTAGGCACTGAAGGCTTGAGGGAGAGAAGATGAACTGAGGTTGCAAAAGACCATAAAATCTCATAAACCATTCAAACCTTTGGCTGTACTATGCTCTTTTGTTAAATAAAAAAAAAAGCGTAGTTCATAAATAAGTTGAAGTCAGTTAGACCTCACTTGCTTCACCATTTTTGCTAAGATTTCATAGTCGAGTAATCCAGTCTTTCAATATAAGCCATATTTTTTGGAATGTTGGTGACTGTAATGTGCTGCCAGCGCTCCATGAGGTGTAGGAGTGGTTCCTGCCTGTTACCTCCTCATTCATGCCTCATTTCCTCAGTTGCTTTTAAGTCAGGCATAAACACGTGCGTGATTTCAGAGGAGTGCCTGTTGTCAGTCTCATGTGCCGTCTACATGAATTCTCTCCATTTGTGTATGAACCTGGTATTGCCCTGCCAGTTTAAAACACAAAAAGGAACTAAAGGTATCAGTCGGGCTAGCAAAAATTTCATCCTAGGTGACCACGTATCACCTGAGCCTCATGGGCAATTAGCTTAAACAAACAGTGTGTAAGCTGGGGATTCAGGGGTGATCACCTCTGCTGCCGTGATACTCCGGAGTGCGATTCATCAGTATGATGTTTCACGCTGTCTGTGCTCAAAAAAAGGCATAATTCTGGCTGATGATCATGGAAAAGGCAGGTAAATGTAATTCAAATACATAGCATAGCTCCTTAAAAATCAGCTTTAACTCATAATTTTCATACATCGGTTATTAATTTAATTGAAATACAATGTGAGTCATCCCTATGCTTCATAAATCCTGCTGCTTGTTCTTTATTTGAAAAAATCCCCTTGACTGAACTCTTTCTGTTTCCGCAGTGCCCATCATTTTGTGTGGTGCTCAGTGTTACACATGGATTCTCTGTGAAGCACAGTGCAGGAAGGCTGTTGCCTCACTGCTGCATCTCTCACACAGATATTACAGCCCACAAGGGGCTTTCACTGACTTTCATGTTATCTGTGTTCTCTGGGGCCTGGAGCCTTTCCACATGCACTTACTTTCTTATCTCACTTGGACATTTCAGAACATCAAAGCAAAAAGGCAATCAGAGTTAAAGCCATCCTTTTTTTACTTTCGTGCATTTTTCATAGTTACTTCAAAAGTCATGAAGTATAAAATGGAATAACTAATTTAAGTTAATATTGAGTCACTCCTGGCATCGTCCATGGTGGGGAAAAGGATGACAGTATGTGGTCTCTTTGTGTATTATAAATAGAAATAGCAAATATGTGGAATTGATTGGATCAGGATGTTTCATGGAAATTTTTAACTGGGAATCGAGCATTCTAAGGAACAAACTTTTCATAGATTTAAATATCCAATTTAAAAATAAAGCTTTTTAAAAAAAATTTCTAGGGTTCATATGCAGTTCTATATTTATAACGTGGTAAACCATCCATTGCAACTTTGTTACTGGAGTATGGGATTCATCAAATGATTTATAGAATCAAATTTCATTGATTTTTTTTAAAAGTGGTTAACAAATTGAGTGTGAAAACAAATATATATATATATATATATATATACACACCTGCACACATGCATTTTTTTTATCACCTAGGTTTTCTGCTTGCAGGCTTCATGTCTTGTCAGGCTTACTGGAAATAACAAGTGTTTTTTAAAAATGGAGTTTATCACATGAACTAAAATTGGAAATTGTTATGAGAACCAGCCTGCAGTTGTTCATTACTGCATTAAAAGATTGCTCCTGAGATGACCAGAGTGGCCTTGGCAGTCGGCAGCGTGAACATGCCAAGGGCTGCTTTGCGTAAACAGAAAACTTCTGAAAGGCCTTGTGATACCAAAGAACTTCACAAGAAAGAGGAATAAATTGTCTCTTTTCTTAAAATTACATTTAAAAAAAATTATTACCCTAATATCTTTCCTTAAAATAACAGAGAACAAAAAAAACCCAAACCAAACTATTAGATTTTTGGGGAGTTGCTGAATGAAGCAGGATTGGCCCATTGTTTCTGTGTGTATATAGAGTTTTGTGTATTCATCTCATGCTGTGTGTAGGTAAAAAGCTGTGTAGAGGAACGGTAAACTATATGGCAGAAATAAAGAAGCCATTCTGCACATGACTTCACCTAAGTTTTTAGAAGAAAAACTGAAGAATAATTTTCTTTAAAAGTACAAAGCGTTTTTCAGTAGGGAGAATAATTACTTTCTCTGGAATGTGAGCAGGGCACTGGATACCTGACCTGTAATTTAGGAAAATAGTGAAGGGGTTTTCATCAGTAATTATTATTATTATGGTAGAACGGTGGGGCCCCAGTTGAGACCAGGACTCTTGTGCTCGTCACTGTCTATCCAGCAAGAGAGAACCACTGCCACAGGAATCCTGCTGTGGAGGCAGGGCAGGCCGAGGAGAAGGGAGGAGATGGAGGTAGATGGTCCAAGTGGTTGGCCCAAGGTCGTGCTGCTCACTGGTAAGTCACCAATGGACACCTCATCCGAGTTCAGCGGGATTCGTGTGCTGCCTTTTGTAACGTGGCGTCCCTGACTGAGACTGCCCCCGATTTAAATGGGTAATGCCATTTGTTGGTGTGAAAGAGCATCCTGAAGGATCAGTCCCTTGTACAGGCAGTCCTGTACAACATGGGAATCAGGTACATAGATCTTCCTTAAAGGCTTCAGTCTAGATTGTGCTTAGAGTATATAAACACATACGTTTTTAGGGCCATAATGACTTAATGGTTTACCTTAATGTACTCAAACAAGTATAAGATGCTTCCAACTACAAAGCATTTTCTTGTGAAGTAAATCTTTCACTAGCAATTTTTTGTGTCAATAAAACATGGTTTAAGGGGGAAATAATGATTGAAGGAATAGAGAATGTGAATAAGACCCTTTTTAAAAATGTGGTCACTGAATTCTCATAGAGAAGAAACTATGTGTTAGTTTGAAGAAACATGAGCATCTTTAAATTCAATTGCTCTTCTCATACACAGGAACTTAATTTTGCTTAGAAAATTAATAGTGCTTTGATGCTTGAAATATGACAGTCTACAAATTTACTAGCAGAAGTAGGGATCAGTTCTGCCCTTCCTCAGCAGTGATATTTTCTGCTTAGTTAGTAGACCTGCTAGATTTATCTCACTCACTTAGTGAGTCCCAGTATCTTTTGTGGTGATGAATCACTGAGCTGGTATTTGACAGGGAGTCAGGCCGGTAAGTATGTATTTGTTTTTTGTCCTTGAAATAAGGGACGTGTCCAGTGGTTCCATACCACTGCCACGTGTGTTCCTTTGCACAGTGACAAATCAAATGGACAAATCAAATAGGTTTACGCTTTATTCTCCAAGCTCACAGAGGCAATGGGAAATAAGGAATGTTTGGAATTTGCAATGCTATGTGTAGCAGCTCTGCTTCAGTGGGCGAAAATTTATGTGAGGTATTAGAGTTGGCAAAAGGGATAGGGACAATAGAGAAACTGTGATGTGTCTGATTGTGTAGCAGTAGAGAGGCTCCATCATTATCCAGCGTAGTGGACTTTCCTCATGACACCCTGGGATGCAGATGAATTAAAAGGGTGTAGAGAAGAAGGTAGATGCTGCAGAACCTTTTCCATCTTGAAAGACACTGCCATCAAATTACACTTTCAGGACACTGATTTTACCACCTTCTGCAGTGTGATGACTCAGAAGCAATGGGAGATTCCTGTTCCAGCCATTTTTTCCTCTTGCTTACCACACATTGAGTATGAAAAGCTGCATTTCTGAGCCAGCTGTGTATTTTTAATGGTCTGCAATGGATATGTGCATAACAGAGATGCATACGATTCATGCTGAACTTGTGACACAAACCGGGTCAAAGTCCTGAAATTATCTGTGGAAACACCCCGGGTGTGTAAAGAAATAATGCTGGTTTTTACCAGCACCATATTTGTTACAGACAGGCATCTCATTTAGTGCTGCAGCACAGTAAAAGCCCAGTACACAAATATGTTTGAGAACACAGGTCGCAGTTTTCAGATATATGAAATTTGAGTGGGCATTTGAGAAAACATTCACAAGTCACAGTAATTTCATTGGCTTTTTTCTTGCTTGATGTTACTAGCGGTCTATAATTTTCCTCTTTTTAAACATGATTGTTGTGCAGCCAGGAAGACAAAATTATACAATTTGCAGCAATTACTAATGACTTTTCTACAGGCTACTGGACTACATCTTGAATATTAAGGATGAAAAATATGGAGCTCCATTGATTAATTGTAGGTTTTGTTTGATGTAATCCACGTTTTATATTTAAGCTTGTCCTCACTGCTAAGAGGTGTCTTATCCTTTTTATCCTTTGATTAAGAGCAGTCCTGATGCCAAAGCACAGTAAAGACTAGGCACTTAACTTTTTACCACAAAGTAAACTCATTGAGGTCAGACAGTAGTTTCACCTGGTACTGAACTCTGTAAGTTTACCTTGTGGTAAAACCTGAGTCTTCCTTGTGCTGTTATCCTGGAATTGCTTCTGCAGCCACCGTGCCTGCTCTTTATAATGCACTGCTCTTGGAACAGTTCATGGGAGTGCTACTGAGTGACGAAAAATGCTCCTTTTTCAGCAGTGGAGGCAAGTCCTTTGTTTCAGCGTAGAAAACATGATTTCCATCCACATAGACTTCAAAAGGAACAGTGAGAATTCTTGAGAGCCTGATTATCATGGCATAATCACATTATCAGAGAGATTAGAAGCACTTTACTGTGTCCTTACGCTTTAGTGACACTCTATGACACTGGACAAAGTCTTCAAGTGCTGTTAAAATCTTTCTTGTAGGGCACTAAGGCAAAGAGAGCTTTTTAGCTGTGGGCCCTGAAATCACAGAGAACATGTTTAATTCTTCTGTCAGAGCCCTGCTCATCCAAACACAAGCAGAAGGTGTAGTTGCTGGTCTTTACTGCCCCATCTTAGAGAGTAAAACAAAAGCCTCCTAGAATGTTAATTCCTATCAGTTCCAGTCATTGTGAAACACTATCATTAACCAGGCAATCAAACTAATTGAATACAGAAGTATTAGCAATTCAAACAAGTGAGGAATTCACCTTGGAAACCTTGGTGGACTCTTGGATGCTGTTGCTTTTGTGGTGGTGGTTGGCTATAACTGTAATGTGCCTGTTTTTAGGGTATGTCTGGTCAGTGCTGTGTTGCCTTGAGGTAAACAGTCCACAATCCATGATTTGTGAGTTGTTGCCTGAAAGACTCTGAATATCTAGTGATTATGGGAAATTAAAAAGTTAAAGCTGAGACTGAAAGTGAGAGCAAAGCATGTGATTTTGTAACATGCTTCTTGTGTATGGTTGCCAAGGACCACTGAAGATTTGGGGATTAATGTTCTGATTGTATGGTTCCCAATATAAAGGATTCCACTGATAATTAGCCCAGAGTGAAGAGAGCTAAAATTAATCAACAGAAAAGCCTTTTCAGATGGGAGTCTGTGCCTCTGGAAGTATATACTATGAACAGTGTCTAGACAGAAAAGGTATGAAATATCAAACATGCACTTGACCTCAGTTAAAAGGCCAGGATGAAACAATCACAACAGAAAGAGTGACGTGAGAGAATTGTGGCACTTAAAACTACTCCAGTAGTGAAGAAACATGGAATACTGAAAAAAATATTTTAGCCTAAGCAGGTAGTAAAAATGATCCTGGAAAAAGGATTTTTAAAATCAATTATGCTTTTTTTCCCCTTTGCTTGATTTTAAACATGTAACAATGCATTTTTAAATTAACTGTAAAAGTCTTTTACCTGCCAAGCCATGGAGTCTGTGTGTCTCCAGCTGAGATTACTAAAACACTTGCAGCAGGGAGCTGCATTCCTTCTGCTGTTTTACGGAGTTAGGGAAATAGAAGGGAAACACTTCCATGGACATGAGTGTAGAGCATAATTAAAAGGAAGGGGATTTTTGTGTCTGGATTGGGTTTTTTTAACTTCCTCCTCCATTCTATATATTTTAATGTAAGTCTTGATTCTTTGCGCAGATAATTCATGTAATCCACTGACTGTCTTTTTAGTAGAAAGCACAGACATAAACTGCATTTTGTGCCATAGACAGCATAGCCATGAACTGCATTATGCTGTCTGTGGTACAAAATGCAGTTTATGGCTATGCTGTCTATGGCACAAAATGCAGTACATGGTTATGCTGTCTATGGTACAAAATGCAGTACATGGTTATGCTGTCTGTGGTACAAAATTCAGTATATGGCTATGCTGTCTGTGGTACAAAGCCATAGACTGCATTTTGTACCGTAGGCAGTATAGCCATGAACTGCATTTTGTACCACAGACAGCACAGCCATAAACTGCATTTTCCACTGATACATCCCTGCGGCTGCGGGAGCTGCTCCATCTGCCGGCAGTGCCCCGCCATTGCACCCTGAGGGAGAGCGCGGCGCTCCTTCCTGCCCGGGAAAAGGGAGATTTCTGCTGTAACTCAGGCCATTGAGTTGCCGGAGCGTGTCCAAGGAAGGCTAACAAAGCAGCTGAAGGGTCTGGAGCACAAGTCATATGAGGAGCGGCTGAGGGAGCTGGGGGTGTTTAGCCTGGAGAAAAGGAGGCTCAGGGACGACCTTTTCGCTCTCTACAACCATCTGGAAGGAGCTTGTGGTTGAGGTGGGGATCAGTCTCTTCTCCTAGACAACTAGCCATAGGACTAGTGAGGGGAAAAGGCCTCAATCTGGGTCAGGGGAAGTTCAAGTTGGATATTAGGAAAAGTTTCCTCACTGCAGGAGTGGTTAAGCACTGGAACAAGCTGCCCAGGGCAGTAGAGGAGTCATCATCCCTGGGAATGTTCAGAAAACAAGTAGATGTGGAACTTGGCAGTACAGTTTAGTGGGCATGATGGTATTCAGTCAAAGGTTTGATGATCTTGGTGGAATTTTCCAACATTAATGTTTAGCACAATATCACCAGCTAGTTGAGGCAGGTGAATGTCCCACTCTGCGCTGGTGCAGGATCACCTCAAGGGCTGTGTGCTGTTTTGGATACCACAACATAAGAAATATATGAAGCTGTTAGAGAGTGTCCAAAGGTAGTCCTGGTGAAGGGTCTAGAGGGGAAGCCATGGGAGCAGCAGAGGAGGAGCAGGTACTGATCTCTCCTCTCTGTGACCAGTGACAGGACCTGAGGGAGTGGCCTGAAGTTGTGTCAGGGGAGGTTTAGTTTATATATTAGGAAAAGGTTCCTTATGCAGAGGGTGGTTCAGGACTGTATCAGGCTCCCTAGGAAAGTGGTCATAGCACAAGCCTGTCTGAGTTTAAGATGTGTTTGGACAATGCTCTAAGGCACATAATGTGACTCTTGAGGTTGTCCTGTGCAGCAACAGGAGTTGGACTCAGTGATCCTTGTGGGTCTCTTCCAACTCAGGATATTCTATTCTATGATTCTATGACTTACCTGAAATAACCTCTAACAACTCTTTATCTGAGAATGTACAGGGAAAACTTTAGGATGTCCTAAAAACCTTGAGATGTATCAAATTGCATTAGAAATTGAATCAGAAAGAGTAATTACAAGGGAGTTTATGAATGTGGTGCATTGATTTATTTTTTATTCTATATTAGGGGCGACCAGGACCAGTTGGGCTTCAAGGACCGATAGGAGCACCTGGATTTACTGGCCCAGAAGGTTTGCCAGGAGCAAAAGGTGAGAGAGGAGCAGTGGGCCCCCCTGGACCAGCTGGACAGAAAGGTGACAAGGTAAGCTCAATGGTTACTTTTCTGTCCCTGCAATAGATCTATGGCCTTGTATATATTTTTGGATGAATAAAGATAATCTTAGACTACCTGTCCAGGGGTAAGAACACAACAGCATTTCAAGTATTTCTCTTTAGAGAATTGTCTGCATTTATTTTTGAATGAGAATACAGATCCCAAAGCTGCTGAACACTGTACCTGTCCTGGTAGGTGAACCATAGCCCAATGACTATTGCTGTTGCAAGCAGTCTTTGGCAGGTGCAAAGTTATTTCTAACAGAAAGAATATTATAAACTATGTCATATTAAATGGAGCAGCCCATAAGGGGTAGGTGTCAATGATTTCAGTGTGCAAGAACAGGCAGAACAGCAAACAGAGAAATGTCTCAATGCCCACAGGATCCGTCCTGCTGTCTTTTCTTAGGAAGGAAGCATCAAATGGGGAGTTTGGAGCTAGACAAAAGAATGAATGGAAGTATGAAAAAGTGCTTTCTGTAATAAAGAGTTGGATATATGTGAGTAGTTCATCTTCATGCTGTGCCTGGTTTCTAAAATCTGGAGGACGTCTGAGACATTGGGACGCAGACTTGCATTCTGGGACTATCTAGAGATCCTGCCAGTCTGTTTGATGCAAAGTGCTGGATCCTTTAACGATTGGAACCAATTTCCTTGCACTCAAAATATCCCTTATTTACTCCAGAATTGTTTCTGTCCACTGAAATGGGTACATATGCAATACCAGCATGCCATAAGATTCTCTCTCTCTTTATCCTTTGTGGAAGCAATATACTTTACCTTTCCAAAGCAAGAGCAATTTAGGCTGGATATTCTGCTTACACAGTCTGTTTTGGAACTATCCAGAGCAGAGAAGTAAAACCAACAGTGTGGCAATTACTTGTGACTTGGGCAGGGTGGTCTGAACTTAATTCAGTGGTCTGCATATCTTTGGGAGTCCTATCCACATACAGACAGAAAAACACATAAGTCCTGTTGAAACTCTTGGAAAGTCAAGTGTGACATTGAGAGTTAAGTTTATACCAGATTGTTTATTTTCCTGGCATCTTGTTTTCCCCAGATGTGCAGTAGGAGATTATATTTTTACTTTAAATTGCCTGATTAAAACATTCCAGAAACACTCATTTGGCATCCAGTCAGGCTCAGATGCTCAGTTCCTATCTTCACTGACCCCTGTGGTCAGAGAGAATCTGCATGGGAACGTTTGCTCATTGTGGTTTTGAAAGCTGAAGTC
Organism: Neopelma chrysocephalum; assembly: GCF_003984885.1. NCBI lineage: Eukaryota > Metazoa > Chordata > Aves > Passeriformes > Pipridae > Neopelma > Neopelma chrysocephalum. The sequence continues at coordinate 1,398,918 of NW_020897733.1, forward strand.
CTAAACCAGAAGTGTGGGAGGGAAAAATATCTCCCAGGTAACTGCATTATACCGAGTGATGATATGAAGTATAATGTGTACTCTTTTTCCACAGGGTCCAATGGGAGTTCCAGGATTTCAAGGCATCAACGGGATCCCAGTAAGTTTGCACGTATAGATATAAATTCCCAGAATGTTAGTCACAAACAAAAGCACAATGAGACTGTCCTAGCACATGCATAGTGTCCCTTGCAATTGCTTGCTTTTCTCTGGAGGACAATGGCAGTGTTTGTTGGTTTACCTGGTGAGTCCATGCTGCTTTGTAAGAGGTTTGGGTCCTCTTACAGGATAATAGAAAGTTGACACCTTTGAGGAAGTGAGCCTGAGTTACATGGGGATCCACTGCATCATTGATAAGCTTTTCTTTCAGCACCATGTTCCCTCAGCACTATGTCTAGACCGTATCATACAATCACAGACTTACAGAATAGAAAGGGACCTCAGAGAGCCAAACAGGCATGATCAGCTGTGCTTCAGGCCATTCTTAGGAGGTATTTCCTAATCAATTCTTAAAACCGTGTGATGATGGAGATGAATTTCTCTGTTAGAAAAGCTTTGCTAATGCCTAACTTCAGTCTTTCTGCAGTTTAAACTTCTTGGTTTCTCTTGCTACTGGTCAGGAACACGGAGAGAAGGTTGTTCATTTTTTCTTTGCGGTAGCCTTCTTGTATGTGATAGCTGTTATCAGGTCTCCCTCAATCATCTGTTGCTATGATATGATTGAAAACAGTGATGAGAGCTGAGGTCCTTCAGAGAATCCTTACTTCACTAGGCTCTAGTTCTGGTTTAGATCAGGTGGTAGAGGTAGCTAACCACGGTAACCACTTTCCCTGACCATCAAGAATTTCTTGTTTCTTCCATTCTTTAGGACTTTAACATTCTAGTGACAGTTGTTTACAAAAATTGTGTGCCTAGAGTGTTTTGATCAGCTTTCTTTTGCTTTGGTTTTCCCCAGTGATTTTTGCAAAGATTTTTGCTTTACCTCAGGCGAATTTTAACCAGGCCAGCTTTAGAAGTTGCCCCAAACTTTCTTGCCCTTCCGACATTATTTAGCTCATCCTGCTTTCTCCTTCTGATATTAGAATTCTTTTTATTTTCTTGATGATATGTTTCCATTTTCTGTATCATTGTGCCTTCAGACTATACTCATACTCCTACTCATCTTCCTAGCTTCCTCAGCTGGCCAGGAGCTCCAACTGTTGAGCTGTGTTTTCTTACTTCCTATCAACTGAGTTGTTGTGGTAGATTGGCTGAAAATGTTCAGTTGGCCCTATAAATGAGCTTGCTTGATTCCAGTTCCTTCCTGGCCCTTGTCCTTCACTCCCCCTCTGCTCATCCTTGCCTGTTTTCTCTCCTGCTCTACTCCCTTGCTGCTATTTTTTTTTCTTTTACCACCAGCCAACTCTCTAGGTCTGAAGAGAACAAGCTGTTCCCATAATACTTAATTTAATTGAACACACTGTGGGAACATGCTGTTCTCAGGGTATTTTTGCAGATGAGGCTCTGGAGAAAGGGGATTCCCAACAGTGAGGGGAGGCAGAGATACAGCAACAGCCAATGCCAGGTAGTTGGCAGCGACAGGCATTCCAAGGAGTGAGTAGGGGAGGCAGATGAGAGGATTCAAAGCCTCCAGCATATCAGCATATGCAGATCTACTCTCTCTGCTTCACAGTATTCTGCAGGTGGGTGAATGGCAAAGAGGCAGATTTTGCTGGTCATGAACAGCAAAGTGCTCAACGCTGTGTCTCTTCTGTGCCACAACTGCAGGGCAGAAAAAGGGGGAAGGGAAACTAATTCCTACTGGTTACATTCTAGCCACTGAGATTAACGCTTCGATTGTGGGGTGAAAATAGCACCCACCACTGCTTGAGAAAATATTTTTACTTCTACCATTGCATTTCAGGGTAGGGAATAGCTTGGGTTTGTGAAATGTGTACAAACATATGCACATTGTATGGATGTGTGAAATTCAGAGCAAAGGAGAGAGTGCATGCGTGTGCTGAGAGATGAAAGAGAGAAGTGAAAATATATTGCTTTCTCTGCACAAGAATTCACACCTGAATATGAAGGGAGATTCTTTGTAGTGTGCTGGTATGTTAGCCTGGGCAGGTATGGTTTAGTCATCTCCAAAGGACTGCAAGACTGTTATGCAGAGGGGAATCCCACTATTGACCTTAAGGGAAGTGGTATTCCACAGAGTTCCCTTGGGGAATGCGGGTGGCAAGTAAATCATGTTGTTGCAGCTGGCCTGACTAATCCCTTTAACCTAGTAAATACAGCAGCTACATGTGTTTATTGCTGGGCTTTCATGTCACGCTGTAGAAGAAACCCTTAAATCCTTAGCCCTACTCTGGAAGTTTATTTTTTCCTATAGGACAAGATTCAAGGACACCTCTGGCAAAGGCTGGAACTGGGAAATATGTATGGCTTTTCATGAACTGTCCAAGGAGTTGTAAAGGAAATATTTTTATGATAAGCGAGCCCTTGTCTGTGCCACAAAAGCCAGAGCTACATGAAGAGGCATTTTGTGACCCTCCTGGAGGAAACACAAGCACTTGGTGATGGCTGTAGAAAGGCCACTTTGCCGTAGCAATCCACAAAACTGTTTATTCAATTAGTTTTGTATTCACCCTTAGTTGCGTTTGTTTCTCTGTTTTTAAATATTTGTTGAGCTCTCCTCTTGGGATTGCCTTTGTGCTGTTTGACTTAGAAAAGAGGTCCCCTGGGATCACAGTGTCAGTGTACAAGCAGGAGGCAGATAAAGCGAGGGCCTAGATAACCAGTTCAAGTTTCCTTATCTGTCTCACACGGAATGTCTCCTTTTGTGAGAACAGAGACCACAAGCGACCTCTCCAGCCTGTGTTTTAACTCAGATCTGTAAATTAGTCACCCTGACATGTATAAGTAAAGCCTGTGAGTCTTCTACCTTAGTCAGTTGAGGTGCTTGTGTTGAATTGGCACATCTGCCAAAACAGGAATTAGAGGAGGTGAAAGCAAGGAAACTATTAATCACCATTTTTTTCAGGTCAAAACAGCTCTTTAAATCAGTATTTTAAATCCTTGGGAAAAAGTCTTTTAAGGCAGAACTTTACAACTCTCAAGGAAGTCAGTTGTGGGTGTTCAGTATCTTCTCAGGTAAGGTTCTTAAAACATTATGGATTCTGATAGCAGATTAGCTAGAAAGTCGGAAAACCCTGTGGATTTTTTTCCTAAAGCAAGAGCCAGCATGTGTATGTGTGTGCCTGTGTGTCAGCCTGTGTCATGCTTTGGCTCAGAACCACAGATATGGATGCCATGGGATTAAGTGACGGGCACAGATTTATTGAGCACACATAAGAAACCCCTGTGGTCAGCATACCTGACATCCTCTCTCTATGAGCCCTTCTCACACATTAAGAGGATACCAGAATCCTTTGGGCCACTTACAGACTGCGGCAGGAGTAGGAGATCTCACTCAAAGTGTTTCCCAGGACATGAGGACAGCAGTCAGCTGCCTGCCAGGGCTGGCTCTTGGCCAGCACTAAAGCTTTAGCAGCTTAGCTCCCTGTGTCTCGCTCTGAGGGGCAGATGTTGGCCCTTCAGCTTCACTGAACCTTGCAGCTGGTCACCTTATGCTGTAACCAGATATGTGTGCACTTGTCCCACATAGCTCCTGGTTTTGTTGATGCTGTAAACAAAGTGAGAGACCTGGTAGACACTGGTGGGTTGCCACTGATTTGTTCCTGCTTTGGGAACCAAATTAAATAATTTCTAAGAGACAAACACAAGTGGCAATAAATTGGTGCTTCAACTTACTCCTATTACTTTACCAGGGCCTGGCAAGTCCCTGCTTGCACACCACATGTGGATATTTTGACAAACAGACTTTAATCATCAGAGCAACTGGTACTATTAATGCAGTGGTGTCTGATGCTAATGCTTTGGGATGACTTCATTCCATGCCTTGTTAAATCTCAAATTTAAACTTGTTTGGATGAGCTGCCTTGACCCTGTGGTTGAGATGCACTTGACATTCATTCAGTTTGTACCTTATTGACTGACAGAAAAAGCAGATCTGAGCTCTCTCCATTTTGTTGGCACAAATTTCAATGCAGTTGTCAAATGAACTGGACCAAGGACCTCATCTGGCTGAAAATTAACCCCATTAAGAAACAGAGAAGTTATTTCTCTGCTGTGTTTGTTTCCTTCTCTCACTCATCTGTTCTGCCTATGCCTGTGGCAGCACAGGGAGGAGGTAGCTCTGAGTAAGCAGGAGTGTGCAATAGTGCTCCTGGCAGCAGCTGAGACCAGTGATCAGCTTGAGTATTTATGTAATTAGGGCCTAAGTTGCTCTTCATCCTTGGGATAGTCACTCTGCTACTGTGTGCCCCCAACTTCCCATCCATAAAATGAAGGCTATAGCATTCCCACATTTTTGCAAGGGATTTTAAGATCCTTAGATAAAAGGCTTTTCTTTACTGTCAAGATGTGATTGAGTTTGGTCAGAGCATATGCTATTGGCTTGGACTGGGAAGACCTTCAGTGATACAAATGTGTTTTGTTTTAAGTGTCAGGCATGAAGGATTGTTAATGTTCTGCTTTATCTCCATTTTATCCATGTTTATTTTTTTTACTTTACTAGTGTGAGTCATACCTTGTTTAGTGCCATATCTTAAGGATGGATCTTTGGGATGAAACAAAAGTACTTTTGGGATGAATCAAGATCACTGTGTACAGAGGGGAGGGAGAGAACTGTCAAGTTACCAATACTGTCTCCATAAGTTTAATTTTATTTCCTGCCTCAAAACACTGTCTTTGAGCACCACAGGACTCATTTATAGGAAAAGGAGTATAGAATAAGGAGCTGCTTGAAACCTGGGCAGTGTGTCTGATAGTTCTGCCTTTGTGTGTTCTGCCTCACATACCTGTATGACACTGAAGAAAAAGTAACTAAAGTCTCAAACTTTGATCTCCTTTGCACCAGTACCATGAACTCCAGTCAAATTAGTAGAGCTGCACCAGGGCAAAAGAGGTGTGAAATCAAAGTTAGGTACAATTGAATTCTGCTCTGCTTGATTAATAATTGGTATTACAAATACTTTTTTTAAAATGTTGTTAATTTAATTGGTACTTTCTCCCAGTCGCTTTGCCTAAGGTTTAAAGTTCACTATAACAAGTAAAGCTGTTTTGCTTGAATGGCCTGATGCTGGAACTTTAACATCTGTTGATCTATTAAAAGAAAGAATCCATGCTGGAGAGGAAGAGAAGTCACTGGAACTCTAAGCAGATTGGAATTATAAATGCTCAGTATTGTTGAGTCTGCCTCTGCTCTTGTTTTCACATGAGCAACTCCCATTCCTGGTGTCAGGTGCACCCTTGTGTGCTGTTTAACACTGTTACATGCCATATGTTTCAGAACTGCTGTGGGATGAGTATTGCCCTTTTGGGACCTACTCATGCACAAGTTATGTACTTCAGAAAATTACCCCTTGGAGAAAAAGGTAATCAGATGAATGCAACCAGTGTTCTAGGATTTAACCTTTAGGGAGGATAAACAATGCTGGCTGAAGATGCTAGTTCTGCTGCAGTCTGCCATACACTGAGCTTGACTGGGAGTTGTGCATTTCTTTTGGGTTGCGTTGCCATTTGGAAGGAAGAGAGCAGTTTTCTGGAGACAGCAGTATTCCTAATAAAATAATTGATCCTATTAGTCATTCTCTTGTTTTCCCTTTACACAGGGTCACCCTGGGCAACCTGGACCTCGAGGTCTGCCTGGCCTCGATGGCTGCAATGGTACCACTGGGAGTCCTGGCATTTCTGGATCAGATGGGTTTCCTGGCCTACCTGGGCTGCCTGTACGTCCCGACTCAAATGCGGTGTTCTGTAGTCACTAAGCCAGGATTTACTTCTCATGGCATTGCTGGAGAATTAACTGCCAAGTACTTAGGAAGAACCCGGATAACCCTGAGTTTATTGCAACTGTTAGAGCTCAGTATAATTTTCTTACTGAAATTCCACTCTGAGGATAAAATGAAGATCCTGTGGATTCAATATGCTCCCACACCAAATTATACCATTGTCACTGGCACTATTCAAGCCAACTCAGAAGAAAGTGTGAAACGTCTTCTATCTGACACATTTTAAGTTAGTGAATGCTGATTCAGGAAAGGATGTTCAAGTCTATTCATCAAATTTCGGATGCCTTCCTTCAGACCATAAGATAGCCAGAAGCTTCAGACTCACTGATTGCTAATAGAATTCACTTTCCAGGGTATTTATTTTATATGTATGTATAAGTAAGTATATCTGTTACTTTTGAAAACACTTCTCTACCACCAAGTTGGAGTTTCATCTTGTCTGTGTTGGATACCTTAAAGTTATATGTTTAATCTACTGAACTGGGCTCCCCTAGAGCGCTCCACAGAGAGTGGTGCTCATCCAACCTGGCCTTGAACACTTCCAGGGATGGGGCAGCCACAGCTTCTCTGGGCAACCTGTGCCAGTGCCTCAACACCCTCACAGGGAAGAATTTATTCATTATGTCTCATCTAAACCTGCCCTATGTCAGTTTGAAGCCATTCCCCCTTGTCCTATCACTACACCTCCTGATAAAAAGTTCCTCCTCAGGACTCACTCCAGCAGGTTCACATCCTTCTTAGGTTGTGGCCCCCAGAGCTGGATGCAGCACTCCAGGTGGGGTGTCATAAGAGTAGAGTAGAGGGGGAAAACCCCCTCCCTTGACCTGCTGCCCACATTGCTTTGGATGCAGCCCAGCACAGGACTGGCTTTGTGGGCTGCAAGTGCACATTGACAGCTCATATTCAGTTTTTCATCCACAAGTACCCCCAAGTCCTTCTCCAGGGCTGTTTTCAATCCACTCAGCCAAGCCTGAATCCGTGGTTGGGATTGCCCCAGCTGAGTTGCAGGGTCTTGCACTTGGCCCTGTTGAAATTTGTGAGGTTTGTATGAGCCCACCCATCAAGCCTGTTATGCATTGTTATGCATATGAACAGGGGGGTTACACCATGTCAGACGAATTCAAATGGGATCTAAAGTTGTCAAAGGCCTAAAATAAAAGGGAAAGCTAATATAAGCAGGAAAATTCCAGAGATGTTTGCAGAACCTTGTGTTTCTAAAGCTGCAGGAAGTCTTTAGTTCTCACAATAGCACAGCTTCTCTGACAAAGGATCAGTGGTACTTTTACAGTTTACTGGAGCCAGGAGTTTGCCTTGTTCATTATGCTGAATATAGATTCTTTCAAAACTAAAACAGTATTTTTTTTCCCCAAAATTAATTTTTTACCTTTTTTTTTTACAACCAGGGTCGTCCTGGCCCAAAAGGCGTTAAAGGAGAACCTGTTTTTGCTCAAGGTGGTCTTAAAGGAATGAAGGTAAGACTTGTCATTACATAGGAGAAAATGCAATACAAGGAATACTTTGATATCCTACAGGTTGCAGGGCTGATACTGCAGGTTCAGTTACTCATGGTGTAAGTCCTGGGTGTCTTGGGCATGTCTGAATGCAGAGCTGTGAAAAAGGCCCAAGAATAACTTCATTAATGACAACACAGGATGCTCTCAGAACTTGGAATTGCTTAGTCTGTGCAGAGATCTTGTTCCTGCCATGCTGGGATGCTCATCCTGTTCCTGCTCAGTGCATGTTATGATTCCTCCTGTGAAACCCAGCTGCCTCCCAGTGTTTTTTGTACTGGAAGGTACTAGTAAGTGATATTCTTGGTTTACATACATGAAATCATATTCCACTTAGAGTATTTCATGTTTTGTGGCTATGAAGTCAATAAGGAACTTACCCTGAAAGGTCTGTATCAAGTCTGTAATTATTTTTATTTTCCTGTATAGAAAATACAAACTGGGTTCTTGAACAGGTTCTTGAATATTCTTATGTAAAAAAATTTGTTTCTTTATTGCCTTGAAACAAACACTCGCCAACCTACCATGATTTTGATTTTTACCAGAAGTACTAACTTTGGAATAAATGTACAAAAGATTCAGTACCTCTTATGGTACTGAATTCAGCAATATTTAGCAGCCTTATGCTTCATTAAATATTGAAAATATTAAGAAATTTCCTCTGTCATATAAGGCCTCTCACGCTGACTTTATTGGTCAAAATTAGGAACTCTTGTAAAATTCTACCCCATTATATACACTCATAAGTTGGTAAAAGTTAAGTAGGTCTCTATTTATTTACTTCTATATTTATGGGAAATATGGATAATTTTATATTATAATGGTATGCTTTTGCATAATTTATAGTGGTCTTATAATGGAAGGTTTCATGGTGTGTTTTGCAGTGTTTTTACAGTTAATAATTTTTTTAAATTCATTTTCTCTTGTTACACATAAATAAAATGGTTGTAATTTCTCCTGAGTTTTGGAAGCTCTCCATTACCCAATTCAAATATGGTAGCACAGATTTCAAATTATTTTCCAATTTACACTTGACCTGATAATTGTGCTTGACCTGTGTAATTTTTACTCATTCATTTATAATTTTTAGGGAGAAAATGGTCTTCCTGGATTGGATGGAATTCCTGTAAGTTATTTAATTTGGGAAATAGTGATTTTAAAGAATATTAAGTAGGTACATTTTCATGTATTGGTTCTCAAGGACACTTTTCAGGTTAGTGGGATGTGTATTTACATGTGATAGCAGTACTGTGAGCAGTTCCAGCTTTGTAATGGTAAGAGTGGATCCATATTATGGTAGAAGACGTCAGAATTATCTATTCCATTAATCCTTTTTCAAACCAAACTCCCTTCTACCACTGAACTCTGTAACTTTGATTTCCAAAATACATCTAATCATATGAAATAGATTGTTACAGTATTTAAATTGGCATACTTAATTAGGGGATATTATTTATTGTTTCCTGGGACTCACTTCATCTTCGCTTGGGGTTTGATGGGATAAATGCTGCACATTCACTACTTGTCCTCTGTTTTCCTTGTAGGGCCCAAAAGGTTTTCCAGGTCCAATAGGTTCTGCAGGCCCTATAGGGTTACCAGGTTTGCAGGTAAGAGACCTCAAGCATTGCACTTGTTGATAGAACAGTTCAAACTCTTGGTAGTTTTCTCTCCTGGTCTGTATTTGTGTCCTGACGATGAGCAAAAGTGTGTGTGCATCTGAAAGGACTGAGCACAGCTGACTCAAGCACAGAATGCTCAGTCTTGGATAGTTTAATCTCATCACAGGTCTCCTCTCTGGAGTGTCCAGAGCAACAATCATGAGTGAGGGCTCCAGCAAAGCTCTAGGGTGCTGTGTACAAACACTCCATTATACTGTTCTGAGCCCTTCCTGGTCTCAGGACTAGAGGGAGTAGTCTGATCTCTGCATGTTTGGAGCCTTTGTTATCCTGAACTATGCTAGAGTTGCTTTTTCAAGATCCTGCAAGAGAGTTTCCATTTGGAAGAGATAAAAACAAGCTATGTTTATTCACTTTAAGTTGAAGTTTGCTCTTAATTAAGGACAGTGTCAAAGGGCTGTGCTAGTAGAGATATGAAGACTTAAGACCACGTGTATCACTTTTGGTTTGGAGGCAAGAAAGTTCAGGTACCACTGCAGATCCCAGCATTGCTCCAATTGCATCCTAATTAAGTCAAGAGGAATAAAATCTTGCTCTTGTTCACATCTAGGGTCCAGTGGGTCCTCCTGGGCCACCAGGTCCAAAAGTAAGTACCTACCTTTCCTGTCTTCCTTTTACACCTCATTGTTGTGTTTTTAACAGTGCTGTGGGCCTAGAGGATGGTGATGATGTTGTTGCTGTTGTTTTATTATTCATTCATCCTGGTTTTTTTCCTCTCCTAGGGTAACATGGGATTAGGCTTTCAAGGAGAGAAAGGAGAAAAGGTAGGTGAAACTTGTTCTGTTATGGAGGGAGCATGAAATAATACTCTAGTGTTCCATCACAGCTTATTCCTCTAGAAAGTTGCTAGATTCCAGCATTCTCTTCCTTTCCTTTTTCTTTTCCTCCCTTGGACTGATTAACAGTCCAAATACTAAAGAGTCTTGCTGGTTCCTTATCTGTTGGTACACAAAAAAAGAATAGGAGCTTTCTCTGGGTGAAGAAGAGGAAAGGGGAAAATATTGAGTATTTTTGTGGTTATCAAGACATGAGGTCCTTAGACATCTTTTCAATCTCCTTCTTTCAGTTGCTTTTAACCCTCATCTCGTTTTGAATTATTCCACTGACTTCATTCTTTTTAGCTTTCATGATATTCTTTGGGTCAACCAACGTATTGTCTCAGTACCCTAAATGGATGTCCTGCATTCTGTATGAGAATTTACACTGGCATAATGGGGCTTCTTAAAGTTCTCAATTTGAGACTTGGTTCTGTTGCTGTTAAAATTAATTCTTGGCATTCTACATATCTAATAGTTCCTTCCCTTCTTTTCTTTGATATTCCTCCCCAAAGTTTTTCTGGAATGTTTTCCTGTTGATTTAAGTGCTGAACCTTTTCTTTTTTTTTTTTTCCCTTGCCATGTTTTTATGCCCACAAGTCTTTGGAAACAAATGCATTTTGGTCATCTTAATTTTCCTTCTGAACTTCTGACTTCCATGACCAAACTCCTGTGCCAGCATTCAGGCACACAGATTTAGATTCATGAGATATAATTAGTATTGTTTTTCTTCTGATTTGTAGGTCACTTCCATAGAAAATTAAACATGTTCTGCATATCCTAATATCTTTCTCTTTTGTCAACAGGGCGATGTAGGGCTGCCTGGTCCTCCAGGTCCCCCACCATCCACTGGAATATTGGAATTCATGGGATTTCCAAAAGGAAAGCAAGGAGAAAAGGTCTGTAAATGCAGTTCTACAGACCATCTCCCTCCCCATGTTCCTTCACTCAAGAATTAACAAAATTACTGGACAGTGAGAACTCCTTCATTTCCAAATCAAAAGAATTTCTGTACTAGTTTGTTCTGTCAAATGGCTATTGAATAAAAATATTCTTAGCTCAGAGCATTGTGGGCCGCTACAGAATGCACACCTCTCAGAAGGAGAAATCTGAAAGCTATTTGAGGTTTTCATCATTAATCCTAAAAATAAATGAACTGTAGTATGGTTTTGTTGGATTTGTGAAATTGTGTCAACTGAAGCGAAAAACTCCAGTCAATTTAGAAAAATAAATAAAAGCTCCAGCTCTTGCTGTGGTGCACACTACTCTGAAACAATCAGATTTCTCACCTTTATTTTGTTAGTCTGGAATTTGCTGAGATACATATTGAGGTCATCAGTGTTTTTATAAAAGCTGTATGGATCTTGTTAAAAATTCTCTACACACATTAAAATTAGGCATATTGAATTAATCTGGGACCTGTCTATCTGCTGAGAGACACTTTGTCTGGTACATGGTGACACAAATCCAGCGTATTTGCTGATAAACAATTTACAAGGCCTTGCTTTAGGTGTCAGGAGCATGAGGGCTGGATTGGGGAAAGTCTTGCTTTCACAGGCACAGTGATTTATTGTGCTTATCTCTTCCCCCTTGTCAGGGTGAGCCGGGCCCTCAAGGATTACCTGGAGACAAAGGATTGCCTGGCATTCCGGTAAGGACAGAGAAGTGTTTTTAATATTTGCCTACTATGAGTTAGATGGTTCCACACTCTCTGAATAGCTCACAAGATCTCCACAGGAGTTTCTAAGGTACCAGGGAACTTTGAAAATCTGATGAGAATGTCCACAAGACCTTTTGCAGAGTGTAAACTCTAATCTGATAGTTTTTTGTGCTGTAGATACAAGGAAGACAATGCTGTCCTACCATCCACTTAGAAGGCAGCCAACATTTCAGAGGAAACCTGCACGTAGCTGTACCTGGGACATGGCCACTTGATGGCAGTGTTCCTTGATGGCCCACAGACGTCTTTAAAAATTCTTTTTTTTCCCCTTTAATTATGTCTAAACACATCTTTTGTTATTTTACTTTAAAGTTGTAAAGCACATGCAGATCTTTTTGTCTGTCTATATATACCCAGTTAAAATGGGCTGTTTAACATTAGTGCTCATAAACTCAGCAATGTTAAGCATCTTCTCTATAGGAATCAAGAGCAACAATTTATCCATGGATTCCAGAGAACTATTTCCCAGCTTATAATCTTTTGTAAACAGAGGTTGTTTCGCTAAGTTTAGGGAATAAATATTTTGAGAAACTTCTGACTAATAAGATAAATTGTTTGCCAGTTTCTTCAATGTACAGCTGTTCTTAGTAAAAATACGTGCAAGAAAAACCTGTACATGAAGTACAATTTGTTATTAACCTCTTTGGACATACTCCATTATGTGCATGTTTAGCCTTATGCATCACAAGAGACCCATTGAAGCTGGTGAAGCTGAACATATGTGCAAACTTAACCTCAACCATAAGATATTTTAAGACTGAAGCCTGAAAATTGCTTAACTACTGTAACTTTTGCTGAAATTAAATCCTGGTGTTCTGTCTCTGGATTTGATACTTCTTGCTGACTGGGAAAGCCAGCAAACATTTCCAAATGCTGAGCGTGAAAATGCTAGCTTTGTGTCTTTCTGAGGCTTTAGAAGTGAAAAACATGCTCTGAACATTCCCTTGAGCTGCCAGTGTTAAGAAATGAGATTTCAAATAATTTTTAAATGTAGAATGGAATACAGAGTAGCATTGGCAGGTCTTTGCTGCCCCTTGCATTTGCAACTGAAATATGTACCATGGTGTAAATGGATGAAAGTCTTGGGGAGTGAAGAAGGTACTGTACTGCACATCCTGCCAAGTCTGGTTGATAGAGGTTTTCTTCCTGAGGCAAAATAGTCCCAGCAGAAACAGTCAGTTCCCTTTATCTCTCTGTTGCACTGTTTATATTAATAAATTGGTTTGTGCTCACTTTACTTAGGGCTGTGCTGTTCAGTTCCAAACAGAACACAGATTTAATGTTGATATTTTTCCTCAGGGATTTGGAGGTGTTGGAGAAAAAGGAGAAAAAGGTGTGCCTGGCTTACCAGGTGGCAGGGTAGGTAACTTCACAAGCTCCTTAAATGCCTGTTTTTAAACACATGAAGTGGGCCTTTCATGAACAGAAGCATTCCCAAAGCATGTAGGTGTCTCAGACATAGGACTGAGTCCCATAGTAGCCAGCACCATACAACAAGAGAACCAGTAGATAGTCTTATCTCAATAAAGCCTCAGATTAAAGGTGAGATGAAGATGTACACAGACAAGGTAGCCCAAGAAAGTCATACAGAAGTATTGAGTGGAGGGCTTGATACTGCAGGGCCAGTGTTTTTCCAGTTTTTTTGAAAGCTTCACAGAAAAGGAAGCTCTCAGAAGTCCAAATGAAGATAATAAAGAGGCCTTGCAAGTACTTTAATGAGCTCTTAGCCAGTGCCAGAATCAGCCATGAGAGAACACAGATAGATATTTGGGTAAAAAATGGGGCAAGCTGGCAACAGATGTTGGTCTGTCTGGTCAGTGAATGTAGAATTTACCAGAATGCTCAGGCACACGCCAGCCATAGGTTCTTCAAACCACCATGACCCTGCAGACATGTGCTTATAGACAACAGGAAGACCAAGGCATTCTGTTCTGCATATGCAGAATAAATTGTCAGATAGAAAGTCTTGACTGCATTAACATTTATGGCTTTATAATTAGAAGCTAACTACCTAACTTCCTAGGAAGTTGAGACACCATGACCTAATTAACTTGAACTGCCAATTAGAAAGACAATGGCTCAATAAGATAAGACTTCTTTTATCAATTATTCTGCTAAATTCTTCCCATTATGATTGTTAATATTTGAGAGATAGGAAAATCAGTGGTAACTTCTCCTTCTGAAAATTTTAACTTTTCGTTCTTTGGTGCTGAGATATTTGGAGCCTGATTTAATAAGATGAAACTGAGATGAAGCCTCTGAAAGTTAATTTTTTTTGGCTGTTCTAGGGTCTTTTGGGACTGAATGGATCTGATGGGATTCCAGGGAGAAAGGTGAGATTTCTTTTATTTTTTACTGTGCTTACAGTTACAGAAGCCATCTAACTGCTTGAGGTTTACTGACTTCCTTATCTAGTGGCTCCAAGTTCTCTGATGGATTAAAATAGTGAAGCTAAGTAGAAAGTCCATATAAAACTGTAGATCTCTTGATCTGTCTCTCTAGTTAACCCTGCATGTTCAGTCACTTTCTTCTATATTTGATGTTCATCCTTTTCAAAATTACTGAAGTTAAACTCCAAGGTGTCCTCCTGACTTGCACATCCTTATGCCTGCTCATAGGTTCTCACCATCTTTACAGCAAGGGAGGCCTGAAGGAGCTTTGATATTTTGTGAATGATGAGAAATTGATGCCATCAGTTTTCTCTTTATTTCCTCTTCAGATGTTTGGTAGGACAATGAGTTGGTTTTGTGATTCAAGTCCAGGCACTGGAGATGTCTCAGCTAACAGATAATGCCACTTATTGTCTCACTCTGTATCAGTGTTCCCTGTGTGATTTTGTAGGGTCATCCAGGTGTTCCAGGCTATCCAGGACTGGATGGAGTAGAAGGCATGAAGGTAACTTCTCACTAAAGCATTGCTTTTTTAAAGATATTTGTATGAATAAATAAGTATTGCTGCCCTAATTAAACCTTCTCCTTACCTCTGTATAACTGTAATTTTCAGTATGTTTCAGTTCCTCATTTACTTTATTGTTAAGCATAAAAGTGATTGGTTGTTGAACTGTGGTATTTTAATACTTTTTCAATGTTCAGTCATGCAACTTTATGACTTAGAACTGTAAGGAGACCTTTCTGGTCTCCTTTGTCCTTTCACCAATGCTGTATTTACTGGACAGTTGAGGCAAGATTAGGTGGAAGTAAGTGAATGTTAAGATAGTTGTTAAGACTGTCTGAGATCTTAGATCTGATAATGTAGAAAATTATGTGTTCAATTCATCGTACTGGAGATAGACAATGCATAGCAGACATTTTCTGGGTATCTCACAATTTAAAGAGTCAGACAGCTGTAAACTGAGTGGAAAATGATTGGATAGTAGTTTGCTGTGAAAAAACTGATCTGCCACCAAGATCGCTCTGTGGTTGGTAGACATGAAATACAAGTACAGAAGGGCAAAGCACATGGAAGATGTAGTAGTAGAGGTTTATGTACAAAGGAATATTACTTGAAGAGCAACAAATGTGTACTGCCTTGGCTCACTGCATGGTGTTTATATGATAAATACGATGGTAATTTGGACAGCAGTCAGATTTTGCACTTGCTATTTCAAAGAGGATCTGATACTCTCTGGGAGTATCAGTGAGAGGACGGAGTGACACTGCAGTTTGTCACAACTTGCTTGTTCTACCTGGATGATTTTATGGAGCAATACATTTTCATGGAAGCTCCTATTATTGAAATTCAGGATTCCAAGGCAGCAGATAGCTGCAGTGATGGATGCTTTTAAAAATGAGTATGTTCATAGCAGCTCTCTCACTTGTACCACAAGGTGGACAGATATCATCTACCTGATATTGGTCAATGTGCTGATAAATTAACTGGTCTCCAGCACACATTGTATATACAAGTCCATGCTTCCTATGGAGGTAGTGGGATGCCTTCAGAGGATAGCTGGATAGTAGCAACCATCTTATCTGAGGCAGCCATCAGCTTCATCAGACAGGAGGGTGTAAGTCAGGACAGCAGATGATTATGAATACCGGAACAAAGTGAATTCTTCACCAACACAAGGAGTGATGGTTAGAGAATGATCACAGACATTGGTACCACAATACAGTGTGTTTCCTGACAAGCACTCCTCCTCTCCATCACCCATCTCAGTGTGGCATGACTCTGTTTTCTCTGCAGGGTGAATTAGGTGACATCGGTCCCCCAGGCCCTCCTGTCATTGTTGACAGGGAAGGTGTAGTCATTTCAGGTACCCATTTCCATTTTGTTTTGGAATTCATCTAAAGTACTTTTTCTGATCCAAGTTTCTTTCTTACTGTATTTTACCACTTCTCCACATTGTATATTGGGTCTAACCCATCCCTTGTTATTCTTCCTTTAATTTCTGTATTGTTGGCATAGGGATATGTTTGGTCCTTTGTTTATAGCTTCAGAGTTTACAGAAAGCCTTTCATCCTCACATTGCAGGATGATCTGTTTCAAGGCAGGTTGAAATTTCGTGCCTGGGAGGCAGATTGTTTGTGAGCACAGGGTCTGTGCTGTGTCTGCTCTGTCCATCTTCAGTGTACCAAGGAAAAGTGGCTTCCTTGTGTTGCTTGGTAATGGGGGCTCTGAATGTCATTCTGCTGTTATTTATTGTTCAATGTGGTAAGAATATTGTTGAGAAAATGAGCTTAATTAATACCACAGTTGATTGAGGCCTCAATGGAAACAGTCTGTGAAGCCATAAAGGTAAGGGGGCAAATTGTATGGTCTCTCCTATTCTTCTTCCTTCACATGTAGTCAAGTTTGAAACAACCTCTATAACAGCTCAGGAGGATTTTTTCCCATTATTATTAACTTTGACTAACAGGCTTCCTGCTAACAGCTTGGCAGCCTTTGCTATCCATGAGATCAGTGGCCACTACAGGAATTGACTGAAGAGTTTTTTGGCAAAAATTCTGAGATTTTCTTCCTTGTTTTCCTCTTTGTCTAACAGGTGCACCAGGTGACCCCGGAAACCCGGGAATACCTGGTCCTCCAGGAGATGAAGGGATCAGTGGTTTACCAGGCCTTCCAGGAGCTCCAGGGTTTCCAGGCCTGGAGATAGGTAAAGCAGCTGCTTACAGTGCCCTTACAAGCTGTTTGCTGTGTTTTTTGCTGGGAATTATTTGAGTAGCGGCCTGGAGATGGTGAAGGTATTGGAGCAAGCCTGTCCCTGCTCCTTCAGCTGACTGATTTGCAGACTGCTGTATGAGAAATAGGAGGCAGGGATGTCACACAGGGAAGCCACTTGTGTTGATTTGGATGGGAGCAGAGTTAGTGCCACAGTTATGACAGCCCAGGTAAGTGTTCATGTGCGACTATTTGGTGTAGCAGTGTGCACAGGAGGCTGTTGTTTGATTTCCATTTTGTCTGAGTTGGTTGGCAGAACCCTTCCTACATTTTAAATCCTAGTGAATGCTTCTGAAATTTTTTTAATGACTTTTCATATTTGCAGTAAAGAGCTAACAGATTGTCTAGATAAGCCCATGGCTGGTGCAACCCATTTGCCCCATCAAAGATCTCACTCAAAAGAGATCTTTTTCGCTTGAATGTCATCTGGCCTGCAATGATCCAGGAACTACTAAGGAAATTGTCTCATTGAAAGGAAATCAAAAAATAAAACTCTCTGTCTTACATAGTTATTTGTGTAATTGATTAGTGGGACTTAAATGCAGTGCTGTGAAGCTTTTTGGATGACCAAAGAAGTGTGTAAATTTAAGCCAGTTGGTGCCTCCAATCAGTACTTTTTCCTTTGTGTACAATTACAAATTGTTCTGTGCTAACATGGTTGTAGTTCAGGGCACAACAGTAATTTTCATAGCATTAAAAATACTAGAATGTGTTTTCTGCTGGAGAGCTGCTCATTGTGTCATTATTATCTAGATGGAATGGGCCCTGGAGGGTCTCCAGGTATTCCAGGTGTGAAGGGTGAAGTGGGAGAACCAGGAAGAGCAACAATTGGATTACCAGGCCCTCCTGGCAGAGGTGGTTTACCGGGTCTGCCAGGAGCACCAGGATTGCCTGGTCCACCACGTATGTATATTTTTTACATCTGTTTTTGTATTGGATTCAGAGTGAAACAGGACACATTTATGTATTTAGTAAATCTTAAATATTTGACTGACACCTCTTTGTGATTGTAACCCACAAACGTAAATATATCAGGAGCCACTCCTATGAAGTAAGAAAATAGAGCTAATTATTGTTAAGAGTGGTAGCCTGAGAGACTGAAGCATAAGGTTATGTAAACACAATTTATGACACTTTGAAGTTCTAGGCTAGTCTCTTATTAGCTTAGGTAAAGAATAGACCATGACCTTATGAACACCTGAGATAAATGTCTGTCTTGTGAGTAGGTATTTTGGGTACCAGGGGTCAGATAGGATACCTGAAGAGACAGTTCTCAGATCTAATGAAGTGTGATTTTATTTTTACATGTTCATTTGTATAGATGACCTGATTAATTAATTGTGCATTGTTTTATTTTCCTCAGAAATTGAGTATTACATGAAAAGGGTTGATTTTACAAAACTTTGTGTTTTACCATTCTGCCATAAGCTGCATTCAAACAGCCTGTTTTATTTTTGAGAGCCAACCTTTCAAAACAGGACACACTCCAGTGATGGAGCCAGTGAGCATGATCTGATGAAATGGTTTTCTGTGCAGAAGAAATAAGTGGTCTCTTATCAATAACTGTTTGCTAGTCAAATCTGGCTCACTTTTCTGCAGAGTCTGTAAAGCTCTTGTAGCTGTGTTTAGCTGATGGTTGCAGTTTGTTTCCATGGCACATCAGACGGTGCTGGTCAGCACTTGGTCTTACTGTTGTCACTGAGGGGAAGGGTTTTCAGACAGTGTAGTTTTAGATTATGTTAGATCACTTTCCACTGCTGTTTCCGTCAGCTTGTGTTTCATTCTATTCAGCATATAAACAGATGTAGAAAATAATCCTGCAGTCATGAAGTGAGGGACAGGACAAGTCCCCTTAACCTTTTTGCCATTTAGTGTCTTTCCTGAGCTGCAGCCACTGAATGAGAAGTCATTTGCCCTTCTTTGTTCACAGTTTGGTGAGTTCTTTAGCCAACTAAGGTGCCAAAAGGTGCAGGGGCAAAGCAGAGGAATAAAACTCTGTTTCATCCTCGTTGTGAGAGCTTTTGGTTTTCCGTGTGAGGAGCTGGAAGCAAACGTGGCAGAGGACTGCAACCCATGATACCAACTAAGTTCCACCTCCTTGTGTAACTTCCACAGTTGTGGTTTCATCCAGTGCCATTTCTGTCAGCTGCAAAAGTGACATTATAAGTCAGTAATGAGCTGGAAATTAGCCTTTTCATGGCTTTTTCTTGCCTTCTTTCTGCATATAGGCCCTTCATTCTCCCCAGACATGATCCTGAGTGGAAGGATTGGGGCCCCAGGGGAGCCTGGACAAAGAGGGCTTCCAGGAGCTTTGGGTCCAAAGGGCTACAAAGGTAAATGACTCTTGTTTTGGGACACCCTTTCAGCTGTCACTGGGCCTCAGAAATGCATTTACATGTGGTTAATATTCTAAGGGATGAGATGTGTCTTTATGACAAATCACAGGAGGTTGAGCTGGGTTAAAGGAGCCAACAGCCTTTACAATTTAGACAGTTGTGCCCAGCACTGCTAGTAAAATCCTATTTTTACTTCCTGCTCTGGTCAGCCAAATATCTCATACCCAGAAAATTAGCTAAGTAAGTTATGCTTTAAAGCCATAAGATGCAGTGAAACCTAGAAATAAAATCTTGTTCATTGCTTTTGGCAATGCAGGCTGTAAATGACAGAGAAACTCAATTTTATTCTCTTCTGTGCTAAAATTTGTGAGAATTTGCATCTTAGTGTTTGACAGAATCAGCAGCAAAAACCATTATAATGCAGACACCACTGTGCTTGGTGATTGTTTGGATCCATGGCCCATTACAGTTCAGGGAAATATAAAGATTCAGATGAGAGTCATTGTAACCTACTGTGAGTGGGAGTATGGAGTTGCTTTCTCTGGCATAATAACTATCTCTAAAAAAACCAACAAGACTTCCCTAAATCTCTCCTAAACCCATCTGTTTAGGAAGGTTTAAACCTTTGGGAAGAGGTCTAGAAGTGCTGAGGTTTATGCTGCACATGGTAATTTGGTGAGGGGCATTGCACAGAAATTCAGCTGGAGAAAACCTGAGCTCCACTTGCTTGGCACTCTCATCACCTGAGCAGAGGAAGCATAAAATCAAATCATATGAGAATGGCTTTGTCTTAATGGAATCAAATACTCCTTTTGAAGCTCTTGCAACTGAAAAGGGTCTTTATCCAAATGAAACTGAGTTTGGAGTGTTGACTGTATTTTCCAGGAGAGGCAGGTGATTGTGCTTGTGATGGAGGAGTTACAAGAGCTGGTCTAAAAGGCATCTCAGGTCCACCAGGTCCATCGGGAAGCCCTGGTGTGCCTGGTGCTAAGGGCATTGGTGGAGACCCAGGCACTGTGGGTGCACCAGGACTGCGAGGCCCTCCGGTAAGGCAGGAAGAGTTTATGTTGGTTGTCATGAATTAAGGGAGAAAAAGTGCCCATGTGCAATTGCTGGTGTTGAATGTAGTGAAAGCAGAACACATTTTTATTTTTTTCCATAATGTCTTCTATTTGTTTGGATTTAAAAAAAAGAGCAACCTAGAAACTGATCTGTGAAAAGAAACTGAAAGTAGAGACAGCATCGCCTATAAAAAATGGGAGAAGAAATGGTTCTTAAGTTCTGAGAACTGCACGTTCATCAGTCAAGAGAAAAACAGTAGCAGTTATTCACCCCAGGACTTCTTGGATGTAGCCATACATGGATTAGACCCAGGGCTCTTCCTAAGTGAGGGCTGGCTGGGGAAGCAGATGTACATGTGCATGGAGAGAAGATCTGAAAAATCAAACGGTGAGATCTTTCCACATCATTGCTCATAGCTGTAAAAACTGTGCACCACAGATGCAGTCTGCCTCCTGACTGCTGGATGCTAATTACAGTAGTGAGAGTTGAGCTGGGTTTTTTATGAAACAGCAACCATAACAGACAGGATTTTCCAAAGTGCTGAGCATTGCTCATTGTAAGTATTTACTTTTGAAAATTGTAGTCCATAAAGATACCAGTCTTTCAGCTTCAGAGTATCTTTATCAGTGTCAGTAAATGCAGCACACCAAGGAATAGGGAAGAAGATTCAGTACTTGGGTCCTGTTATATCATGAGTGATATAATGATCCCAGATGCCATACAGGACTGCTGTCTCTCTAGTGCTGTATACCAGGGTTTGTCTTGCCATGTAAAGCTGTAGTGACAGTAGAAACAGTTGAAAATAATCAAACCTCTCTTTTATTTTTTTCCCAGTGCAATGTATACAATAGGAAACCCTTTGGAGACTCTTTCCAGTTCCAGTCATTGTGTCCTTTCCTCATATGACATTTTTAAGAAGCAAAACCTTTTCTCTGCATGTTCATATTCCTGGGGGTTTTTTATCTTTTGGTGTGTAGGCTTCAGCTGGTCAGCAAGGTCTTCCAGGCCCCAAGGGAGAAAAAGGGGAACCATCCTATGCAACAGCCAAAGGTGCTCGTGGGGACCGCGGTGCGACAGCACCCAGAGGACCTTCAGGCATCCCGGGAACTCCTGGTAGGGATGGACTTCCAGGCTTGCCAGGCCCACCAGGCCCTCCAGTAAGTCCAAATTAATTTAGCAGCAGTGCTTCAAAACTGGAATAAGGAGCAGAGACAGTGGCCAGGCCTAGCTAACTGGTCATGATTAGCCCTGTGGTAAATCTCCAAATACATAAAAAGCTCAACATCCTGGAGCACAAATTTGTCTTTGTCAGGATTAATAATTGCCAATCCTTATACCTCTGGCTACCCAGTCAAAAGAAAAACTTCAGTAGTGGGATAGACCCTAATTCTGTTCTATATTGTGTCCTAAAAGATGAAAGACACTGGGGGCATAATTACAAGAGAAATCTCAAAATAGAAAAATCGCACCAGAAAATTTTAATTAAAAAGAAAATAAATGTCTTTCAGAATATGTGATATTTGCATTTTGGCAAATAGAACATAAAATATTCTTTTGAATAGTCACTGATTTTTCCTGCATTTTAAAATAAAGATAGATAATTTACAATCATTTCTATATACTTTTCAAGGCTCATCTGAACCTTGCACAATGAAACTCCTATGCACTTTTAAAAATGATATATCTTTGATTTTCAGCTGTAATTGTCTTTGCTGTGAACAGGGTGATGGTGGGCTAGGTTTCCCAGGTGAAAAAGGACTGCCAGGATTACCTGGCTCCAAGGGCCATCGTGGAGAAATAGGTTCTCCTGGTGTTGGATATCCGGGTCCTAGTGGAGTTCGTGGACCGCCAGGTGACCCAGGAGTGGATGGGTTTCCAGGACAAGCAGGTCTTCCAGGCCCTCCAGGTAGGTGTTGCTGGGTCTGCCCTTATCATGCAAAGGTGCAAAGCTGCAAGTCAAATGGCAGTTGACTTACTGCTGTGCTTGTAGCCAGGCTAGAAGATTGTATTAGGCTAAAGATTGCTCTTTAAATTAATTGAAACTGGTTCGTGGGCTCACCAACCTCACACAGCAGTCACAGCTTTCTCAAGTTGTCATGTTCAGGAGGACACAGATAATAAGCAACAAATACTCAAGCAGTGCTCAAATACTAAGAGTGTTAGGTGGACCTACTCACTGACTGTTGCTGGAGAATCATTTTACACCAAAGGTAGTTCGGAAGAATAATAATATGAGGTTTTTAAAAAAGCACAGCCTACTTCATTGTCCAGATAAAAAAAGTAACTCACTGATATCTAAGATGTCTTAATCAGTTTTCAGAACTATTACTGCTATTGAAATAAGAGCTCCAGATTTTTTTAAAATAACAATTTGTGATACATTGTATGAATGAACAGGTGTTGGTGAATAAGAGATTGTCATGACAGTCAGGTAGGGAGTTCAGTTTTGATTGGTGCAACCAGCTCTGGGCTGTGTTTGCTTCCTCAGGTACTATAGGTTGGCTTAGTTGGTGTGCCACTGTATGTACCTAAAGGATACCATAATGACAAGTGATAAAGTAAGTAAATATGGGTTTGATAATGCTTCATATATGATGTTTCATGCTCATTCTCAAATTGAGTTACATCTAAACATTTATGGAAAATGCTTTCATAACAAAATGACTGCAGAGAACTAGTCTCAGTGTCTCGATTCCATGTCAACCATTTAAATATAAATAAAGACAAGCAGTATTTTTTCTTTGTCACTGCTGATTTTCAGTGTGTTTTTCATTCTGTGTGTATTTGGGCTTCTGGGTTTGTAATTCTTTCAGTATCAATAATGCAGAATCAGTAATGTATTTGCAGGCGTAGGTTTGTATATTGGTTTGCATAGGTTTGTATATTGTAGCATGGGTTTCTGGACTGATAAACTGATGTTCTGAGTTCAGAAACTTGATGGTAAGACCAGTGCAGTGTGAGGAGTTGGCGGAGGACTCTCAAACCCAGAGGGAGGTGAGAGCCAGGCCAGAATAGTGCTGGGAAGGCTGCCGGCTATGCCGGATGCCATATTACCTCACACCAGTGTCATGCTGGGTTGTTGTTATGGGGTGAGGAGACAGCTAGCATTAATGTCCCCCAGGAACAGTCTGCATAAGCTTTTTTTCCAATTCAAGTCACATGCTAAATGCTAAAAGCTTTACTAATTCATAGCTGTGAATGCTTACATCTTTGTTCAGTAAATTGTCTCTTACAGAATCTGCTAAATTAAAATTGCACTGTGAGATAAGTAAAAGTACAATGCTCTGTGCATGATGTGAACTCCAGATATTCTGTGGAGCACATCAGAAGTCAGCTTATTATGAATGCTACATCAAAGCTTTGGGAACAATGAGCAGTCCTTTGTAGAAGAGTATCTATAGTCAAAATATGTGGGAAAGTGTGAATAAGTCATTAGCCACTTCAGTTTGCACCTCCATAGAGATGTGTAAGAAAACTTGTGAATGCATCATTCCCTCCATACTAGGAAATAATTTACATACATTAAAAGAGCCTTTGATGTAGGAAATTTCATCTAATATTGAAGAAATGTGGGTGGATGGAAGAAATTTCTTATACTGTCCAGACTGAAAGGCCTGATCACAAAAATGTGGAGAGTGTCTGTGACCTACTGAAGTTACCATGTCAAAGACACCACTGAGAAATTTTGCTCAAGTTCATGTCACATGCTGTAAAACAGGGTGAAACTGTCTTGCTTTGGAAGTCTAACTCAGTGTTTTATAAAAAGCTAGATTGGTATTATGAGATTACCCAAAAATGTTGGAATTGCCCATATTTCACTTTTATGCCTGACACGATGATTTCATAATTGTTTAATTTCCTTGATATTCAGATATTATTGTGTAAACTGTGATAAAGTAGAGTATTAAGTTGGGGAAGGTAAAGTTTTGCTTATATAATTTTTGCAGTAAGACTTGCATACATAATTTTGCAAAACACACGAGGAAACAGTCCTATTTACATTTCAGTGACCCTCACATGAAATATCCATTGTTCAAGTATTCTACTGCTGGTTAATAATGTAAAATACAGAGTGTGCTATTTTACAGAAGTGTCTTTGAAAAACTTGCACAAGACAGTTCTTAAGGCCATGTGAGGTGAATAGAACAGTATTAATTACAACTACCCTTTCCAGGTCAGTTGTACCCCAAATGCTTGCTTTTTGGAAAATGTCATTCTTTATTGTACAATATGTGAAGAGGAAACGTCTCAGAGAAGTTCACTCACAGCCACTTGTGATGTGTCCTGTAAAAAGCATCTGGATATTAAATGTTCCTCCCTGAAAGGGACTTTGTGCAGACTCAATGTTCCTTTATTTTAGGTATCACCTTGCCCTGCATAGTTCCTGGAGCATATGGGCCCCCAGGGACTCCCGGCTTTCCAGGACTGCCAGGTAGGGAGACAACTGATGTAATGCACTGGCTGACTACCAAGAAGCACTTATTCCTCAAGAAAGATAATGCTTCCTAATTAATCCTCCTCCAAGTGGTAGTTTTTCCAGAGCATTAACTGGCAGAACAATGTCTTTTTTCTCTCCCAAGTAACTAGGCTTAGATCTCATGGAGTATCATAACTGCACCATTTTTTTCCCTTTCAAGTAGCCTCTGAACACAAACCCTCTGCTTCTGTGTTTATGTAGCTCATGAACAGCCATAGCTTTGAGACTTTGTTTAGCTTAAATTGTGTATCCAGCAAGGGTATCCAGCATCAGCTTTGCAGAAAAGATCTGAACCTGTTTTCTTGTGCTGTTGTTTTTGTCTTCCATTATTCATTTGTTAGTATTATTAATTAATATATTTTTACCCTTAGGTCCCAAAGGCAGCAAAGGCTTTTCTGGCATTCCAGGCCAACCTGGACTACATGGATCTAAAGGACAGCCAGGGTCTCCAGGAATAATGGGCTTGCAAGGGGAACCTGGTAAGAGGGAATTTACTGGGGTGACTTTCCATCACCAGTTACCATTTCTAATTCGGTACTGAAACATTCTGCAACTTTTCAAGCAACTTTTTCTTGTGTGGAAGTTTTTAAATTGTTGGTTTTGTTCGAGATGGTAATGGAAGCAGCTATTCTGTGCTTCTGCTGAGTGTCTTTTACTGGTTTTCTCTTGAAGGTTTCCCTGGACCTCGAGGAGACCAAGGGTCACAAGGACTTCCAGGACTGGATGGAACAGATGGTTTGCCTGGGAAAATGGGTGGTTCAGGCTTAGCTGGAATAAAAGGAGCTCCTGGAGATGTGTTTGGTGCTGAGAGTGGAGCCCTGGGAGAGCGTGGCCGACCTGGACTCCCAGGTGATAAAGGGCTGACAGGTGATATTGGATTTCCAGGACCAAAAGGTGAGCACTGATACTTCTTGTATCTGGAAACATCAAACTGTTTGTCTTTCAAAGACCTTTTCCAATCTCCTTAAGGCACTGCAGCTCCTCAGAGCTGCACACAGATGGTAATTTGCTGGTTTTCTCTTAGAATCTAATGCAACTGAAAGGCTTTTATTGAGACTCACTTTTTAATTAAAATTGTGAATTTTGCTTTATTTATTCTGTAACTTCACATCTCTCTGTTTCCAGGGCTAGATGGAAGACCAGGCCTCCTGGGTATTAAAGGTGAACAGGGTCATCCAGGATATTCAGGTGTCCCTGGATTGCGGGGACCTCCAGGGCCAGGAGGTCCTTTTGGCATTAAGGGAAAACCAGGACCCTTGGGTTCAGCTGGCCTTCCAGGAGCACCAGGTATGTAATGTTTTCAAGTGCAGACACTAGCTGGGCTGAACTCTGCAATGTTGAAGAAGTGTGGGAGAGATTTGACATTTGCTAGGAGTGAGTTCCTGCCTCTGGCTAGGGATAACAGAGTGCAGATTTTGAGGCTGTTGCCTTGGACTCTGGGCAACTCCTGCCTAAAAATGTTGTCCCAATGTTGTAGAAAACATAGCAGAAAGAAGAAAGCATCTTAAATGTCTTGATATTTTTAACATCTTTGCTCTTACATGCTGGCTGTATCATTGACTAATCTTCATTTCCCATTTTCATGACAATTAATTTCCAATGTGTGTGGTTGCTTGAAACATAACTTAGATCAAAAAATTATTGGCTTTCTCAGAACAATCACTTGTCTTCTCTGTCTTTCTTTTCACTGGGGCAGGAGATAAATATATTTTCCTTTACTGAGAGGGAAAAAAACTCAGCTTTTGAGTATAGGAGTATCTCTCAAGCTGCAAAGAACTAAAGTGTTTTGTAACAGTATATGCCAGACTGGAGAACCAAGCAAAGAGAGACCTGGGAATTGGTAGATAATGGTCTAGGACATAACTCTGGGATGTAACAGTGCTGTTCTGATATGTAGAATGACAGGGCTGGAGCACGGTGGCAACAAATGAATGAAAGGAGGATCATAATTTGAGATGCAAATCATAGAGCTTTTAATTTTTTTTAAATTTTAATATTAGCATTCCTTCTGCCTCTCTACTGTTTTACATTTATGATCTGTATGCCACATATGGCTTTTCTTCAACTGTTTTTAAAAACCTCCCATTGCTAGGATGATAAGCTCCAAATAATCAAGTTTTTTTGCAGCTGTTGTCTCTCTGAATCATTAATTTCTTTTGTACCCTTGTTCTTTCTGTTTACATTTTTTGTTGGTTTTTTCCTTCACCATGTTTCTATTCCATTTATCATCAACTCTCCATTTCTGATGTCACACTGTTTGGTTATGGGTTCTTCACATAGGCTGTCAAGGTGAGAAAATGCAGTGTAGCATAAAAGCTCATGGACTAACAACCCAGCTTTTAATGCTACAAGAATTGCATTGACCATAGGTGATACCCCTTATCATTGCTAATCAAACCAAAGGGTGAAGAACCATTGTAATGAGAATGCTCAGACAGTAACAAAGCTACAAGCCTATAAGGAAATCCTTAACATGCAGAGATTTTAAGTGTGTGTGTTTTCTTTGTCCTCTTAAATAAGGCAGCCCTTTCATCTTCTGCTTCAAAAAATACAGGGTTGTAGCTTAGAAGATTATAACAAAGTATAACAAAGCTTGAATACTGGGTGCTACTGCTGTAAATGCCATTTTTCAGAAGCCACCTGATTTTTTTTTCCTTCTCTTCATTCCTTTGAATCTGAGCATTCTGTTTTCAGTGGTTTGAGCCTTTATTTAAAATTGTAAACTGTTACAAAGCTTCAGCTAGAAACATTTAGAGGCAAAACAGTGCATATGGTGTTGGTTTTGTGACAGCACAATCAGCTTGTTCCTTTAGTGAGCAATTTGCTCTTGAGTAACTACCAAGGTGGAAAATAAACTTGTGAAAACAAGCCTCTCCAGTTGATGTCTGGTTCACCCAGAGGCTGGGGTAGGAGGCAGAAGCTGACATTAATGGTGCTCCCCATTCTATTTTGGCTGCCTTGATGATAAAGGTAAGACTGTGCACTACAGGTTAGTGGTCAAAAATGGACACATCATAAGGGGTTTCACTCTCGCCAGTTGTGTAGTGATGTAGGCAGTAACCCTCTTCATAGGTATTTTATTATTAGATGACTAATGCTTTTGCAGTTCTAAGCTTTCTACCTTCTAGTAGGCTGCATGTGCCATAAGGTCCATTTGTCATTAAAAACAATGCTGTGTTTAAAGAGCTTGGGAAGCTGCCACAAATTGTCCTGGTGTTTGTGCCATATACTCTATTGAGTTCTTTCTTGTGTTGATTCAGGGCTTCCTGGAGTCAAAGGCGTGACGGGGGATGTAGGTCCACAAGGCCCTGCTGGTATGAAAGGCTTCCCAGGTCTTGATGGTGCTCCAGGATCTCCTGGGGAAAGAGGATTCGTGGGGCCACCTGGACCTTTTGGTCAAGATGGACATCCGGGTTTCTCTGGGCCTAAAGGTATGTGTTTCAGTCTTGAGATTACTGTGCCCACAAAAAATAACCTTGTTAATAGTGATTTCAGGCACAACTTGTCAGAAGAGAATGAATTCCCAACTAGTGTTGGACTGCATTTGTTTTGCTGCTGAGTTATGAATTATGGATTTAATCATCAAATAATGGTCATAAAGAAATCTGTCTTAAAGGTCTTGTGGACAAAGGATTGTGTAAATCAAGATAGAAAGGCAAGAAAGATGAAGAAATTATGAATAGTGAATGAAATTTATAGAAAAAAAGGAAAGAATAAAGCACAAATCAAATGGGAAGTTAAACTTTACAGTCTGTGTGGTCATTAAGCAGCAACACAGTAGCTGGTTACTTGGAGAAAACATCATGGATGGAGATCTGGGAAAGAAGTGGCAGTGCTGTGCTTGTGCCATGAAGTTTGACTACTCAGATTTGGGTGCCTGGCCAGACCTAGACAGCCTTTACCTGCCACCTAGGTGGGTTTGCAGTGTACCAGGAGAGACTAATGTTCTCTTTCTATTTCTCAATATTTCCATACAGGTGAGAAAGGTTCTTCTGGCCTCCTTGGTTTTCCTGGCATGCCAGGCCTGCCTGGTGTCCCTGGAGTGAATGGGTTTAAAGGAGCTCCTGGCATAGCTGGAGGAAAAGGAAGCCCTGGAGTTGTGGGACTTCAAGGTCAAAAAGGTGAGAAACAGCTGAAATGGTTTTTCTGGATGTGCAGCAGAGGGACTTGGGAGGCTGTTCTGAGACATCTGTATCTGGTATCTTGTTTCTAGCTCTTTTCTTCCTTGTGAATTGCTTTGGCCTGTTTGACAAAGATGCTGAGCACTTACTGATGAATTCATATCAGGAGACATGGAAGTTCTGTTTTTGTCTGTGGGCTTCTAGTGCTATTCTAGTGCTCGGTTATTTTGCAAGATTTCCTGACTCCTTATTTCTTCAGGTGACAGAGGTGATATAGGTCCACCAGGTCTTCCTGTTCTTGGGCCTTCAGAACAAGCGTTGCAAATCAAAGGAGACAAAGGAGATCCTGGATTAGCTGGACTTGGAGGATTCCCTGGACCTAGAGGTATTTCACAACATTGCAGTTAGTTGCTGGTATCAGTTGTTCAGCACGGTCTGTCCTTCTGACGGTGCCTGCAATATTACTGTTTTCTGTTCTGCCATTCCCATTCAGCAAGATTTGCATATGGCAATTCTGAATTTTGAGAAAACAGTCTTCCTTTGAAGCTCTGTTCTGCAGATCTAATGCCAGCTCTCCTGTATTATTAACTGAAATTACACTCTTCTGTATAACCCAGGTGATAAAGGAATCCCAGGAAGCCGTGGGCAGCCTGGTCTCCCTGGTCCAGTTGGGTCAGCAAGCAAAGAGAGAGGTCTTCATGGTGATCCAGGCTTCCCTGGCCCACCTGGACAACCTGGGCTGCCAGGGCAGAAGGGTGCACATGGTATCATGGGATTTCCAGGAATGCCAGGAGAGAGGGTAAATACCTTCTTAAGTATCTTCATCTTCTCTGATGCTCTTAGCAGAATCCTCTGTTCTAATTGGTGCTTCTGTAGCAAAGCAGCAGAAGCTGGCAGGATTTTTCCTTACAAAACTTCCAGATTGTTTTTGTTTGGCTCATACTGTTAAATGACACTTTAGTGGTGTCATTTAATTATTACTATTAATTATTACTACAAATGTAGTATTTCTTCCTACACATTTGTGTTCTGTTATCCCACATAACCCAGATTTGGGACAGCAATAATAAAAAAGCAAAGGCTCATTTTGGTTGGGTTGTTTTTTTTCAGGGTTCAGATGGCATCACGGGAATACTTGGATTCCCAGGACCTATTGGCCTCCCTGGTCCAAAGGGTAAGAAATCTTTCACAGTGTACATGGTCTTTCAGGATACACAGTCATAACACTAATGACTTAAAGGAATGAGCAGTGTTCTGGAAGTGTCCATTGCTCTCCAGTGACTGGCTCAAAAGTACATGTCCCCTTGTAAGGGGCTTCATTCAGACAAGACCCATCCTAAGCCTAAATACTTTATATTCCACTGAAAGTTTGGCCACAGCACCGTGTGAACATTGTTGGACAGTGCAAGAGGCACCTTTTCTCTCATTTCCTCACATCAAAAGTGTGAAGTGCAGGATGTTGTGGAATTACCTGTAAATGTCTGTCTAATGCATTTGCATGAGTGGATCTGCATCCATTGCTGGTTATAAGTGTTTTCAGACTCAGGTGCATCACTTGCTGTTGTCTTTGTTTGCTCCATGAATTTGAAGTTTAGCAAGGTTTATTTTCATAAACAAGGTCATTGAGGAGCTCTGGAAACCTCTGTCCATAATCACTTACAGAATGGTCTTCCCTTTCTTTTCCAGGTGACCAGGGAGAGTCTGTTGGTGTTCCTGGCATTGCTGGAGCAAAAGGAGAGCGAGGGGACCCAGGGTTCCCAGGTAAAATAGCCCTAGATTGCTCACTTGAAGAGCAAAATTCTAGAGACTAAACAAGATGGCATTGCCAAATTTGGGTATTTTTGTAATCTATGAATTTAAATACTTTAGCCCTCTCCTGGAAGTGAGATTTGAGGAGTCTGGAATCCAGGTGGGCCACAAATCTGGATGATAATGAACATGTCTGAGACCAGCCCAATTCTAATGCTGAGTCCACTTCACTTCTTGAGGAGGAACTTGTGAACTTGTGCTGATATTTGGCATCCTGGCAGTCCAGCCCAGGGCCCAGACCATGGCTAAGCAGACACAAGTGCTGCAACCTCAACA
The DNA here is from genome assembly GCF_003984885.1 of Neopelma chrysocephalum. NCBI lineage: Eukaryota > Metazoa > Chordata > Aves > Passeriformes > Pipridae > Neopelma > Neopelma chrysocephalum. Next base: position 1,429,817 of record NW_020897733.1, read on the forward strand.
TATCACATTTCTCACCCTCTTCACACCTTCCTCCAGTCTGACTTGTGCCGTATGATTTTATCTTTTCAGGAGAGAGAGGGAGAGAAGGACTCAAGGGTGAACCAGGCTACCCAGGAAACACTGGGGTGAATGGACCCAAAGGCAGCCCAGGAGATCTTGGCCAAGAAGGGCCAGCAGGTACTGGACTAGGCCTCTTCAGTTCTGCAGCTCATGGTGTGACTGGAACAACCTCACCTTGATGTTTCCTTAGCCCTGTTTGGTCTGTCTTAGCTGAGGCTTAAACAAGAAGGTTGGCAAGAAGGTGGGAATTTTCTTTGACATTAGTGTAAGGTGTCACCTTGTTCTGTCAGTCAAATATAGTGAATCCTGCACGATTGAAACCTAAAGGAATTCCATTAACAAATAGGAAAGACCTCCATTAGATAGAAGCAGTAGCAGCTTCTTCACAGCTCTTTCATCTCAATACTTCTGTTTGCTCCCTCTCTAGAGCCAAACCTACCCCGAAGGACAGCTACAGGTTTCTTTGGATTGTGGGGTAACTAGCAGGTAGATTCCCAAATAGTTATCAAGGTTAAAGGTTGGGCAACAGTGGAAGTTGTTATTGAAGTATTTTGTTTGAAAAACAGTTTAGTTGTGTGGTATGTGAACTGTTTCAGCGTGTCACTTAATGGATGATAAAGAATGTCGTTGCTATGATTAAAATAAAGAGCCATCAAATATAATAAGTGTAATGCTAGTAATGATAGTGAGGAAAGATTTGGATCTGGTTTTGCTTTATTTAAATAGTAGTTTATTCATCCATCTTAGGAGTCAAGTGCAGGAACAGAAGCTGTAAGATGGAGCTGTTTCAACCTGGGTGTGATGTATAGTACAGAAATACTTTTCTGCTTGCTTTTAGGAATCCCTGGAAATGCTGGGCCAAGAGGAGTCCCTGGGCCACCAGGACCTCCAGGACAGCCAGGATCCGTTGGATTCCCTGGAGCTCGTGGAGCAGCAGGACCTAAAGGTATATCTGGAGCCTGCAGATGGTGGGAGAAGTTGGGTCAGAAAACCAATGTTTTGGCCAAGTTTCTCGCAGCAGGCAGGCAGCACTGGTGTGTGGGCCAGCTGTGCGTGGGAAATCAGCTCTGCTCTTGGCAGTGCTGTGCAGGCACCAGCTGCTAGAAATGAGCAGAGGAGTGGTTGGAGAGGGAGGGGCTCTTGCTTGATCTGAATCACTGATGGGTGTTCACTGAGAGTAAAATTGGTGAGAGCAGTGGGAAGAGTTTCCATGAAGGGGGCTTGTGTGAAGGAAAACTTTGCATCCTATGTTCCCCTGTATGTCAGGTTTCCTTAGGCATTGTATTCTCCATGGAGCATCATATGCATTTCCATCTAACTAGATTGTTTGGTAATTGTTCACTTACGTGTTCCCATTGTCTCCTCAGGGTTCCATGGATTTCCAGGTTTAAATGGTCTGAATGGCTTGAAAGGCACAAAAGGGTCTCCTGGAACACCAGGTAAAGGAAATGCATAGTGGAAGTGTCATATCTGGGTAAATGCATGCACTGCTCCATCATGAGAGCAGTGTTTCCCACAAAATTCCCCTATTTCACCCAGTTCTGGATTTAATTATGACCTGAAAAAAAGACCTCGGGATACTGAATGTGCATGAACAAATTCTTCTATGCCAGTAAGAACAGGATGCAGCCTGTGGAGCTGAGGAGACTTTTCTGGTGATGGTTCTCCTTGAATTCCTGAAGGACTGTGTCACTGCTGGAAAACTGATGGAGTGAAATCATAAAACTCTTCCATTTCTAATGGATGTTTGATTTGAGCAGGGGAGCACTGAATGCTTGCTTTGAGTTGGGCTTAGTGTTGAAATGTTTCTGTATTGCTTTTCAGAGCCCTCCATTATATAGAGCTCAAGGAAGGCATCAGTAAAATCAGAAGCTGATTGCTTTGATTATATTCCAGATTCTGCTTTTAGGAAGCTTTTGCTGGATTTTTTTTCTTATTTTTGATCATATGAAATAGAATATGGTTCTATTTTGCAAACAGCGTTTCACTAAATGTAAAGAAGTGGAGAAAGACCTTACCAAAAAGACTTGTTTAGTTACAAGTCTCCTTTTATATCTTGTAAAGTATCACTTACAATTTGGGGCAGCTGTTTTGTGCATGAAAATGGACAGTCTTCATGTGTGAAACTCAAATGATAACCTGTGTTTTCTTTGTTTAAAATATTCTCTATCAAAAGGTAATGATTTACAGCGTATTTCATTTACAGCATAATCCCTCCACAATTCTCCTGAGGGAGCTGCTTAGTGTTTACTCAGGGTAACATGCTGAACATCTCCCTGCAGCTTTTCCTGGGAGCCTCTGCCCTGCCCTGCTTGTGCCTGTGTGCCTTCTGCAGCAGCCTGTGCAAACTGAGCTCTCTGTTTTGGAGCACGAAGTCCACGAGGTTATTTAAAGACCAAAAGCTTGAGCCTACGTTGTGTCCTCTTGGGAGACACCCCATACAGGCTGGCAGGCAAATCCTGTCACAGGACTGTGGTTTTCCCTTTCTTGTGCAAGAGCTTGTGGGAAGACCAGAACAGTCATGTGCTTCTCTCTCAGCATCTCACAGATTGTATAAATTCACTCTGCACAACCAGAGTAGCACGTGAGGCACCACTTCTCTTTCAGTTGCTCTACTGAAAACAGCAGAGACAGTAGTAAATGGCTCATTTCTTATTACCACTTACTTTGTGTAATAATTTAACTGCTATTAGGCAGTTTGAATAGGCTCTCTTATCTTTGTTAACCGTGTTTATTTAGGTCTGAGTGAACCTGGACTGAAAGGACCTGCAGGTCTCCCAGGTACAAAGGGTGAAGAAGGTTCTCCAGGCCTGGGTAGAGGAGCTGTAGGATTCCCTGGACCAAAAGGCTCAGCAGGAGACATGGGTAAATATTGATGTTCTGTAAGCAAGATGTATTGCAGCTGTGATTAATGGGTTGCACGGTCAGCAGAATTACCAAAGAGAACTCCTGAAGCCACAAAGGGGGTTAGAAGTTTGACAGATAAATGTTATTTCTGTGATGTGGCCCTTTATTTGAGAAACAGTCTTAAAGTTCCATACCTCTCCTGAACAGCACAATGTGTAATTTTCCCCCTCGTGTAGTGAGATGTCTCTTTGTTCTCCTCAATAAAAATGCTTCTCAGCCACTATTTCTACCCATGTCTGAAATCCATGAAGACCTTTGGCTACACTCTCTCACTTTGTGTTTCTTATTCTAGGTCCCCCTGGTCCTTTGGGACTGCCGGGCTTGCCAGGAACACCTGGAGTTTCTCTTCCTTCTGATATACGTGGGAGACCTGGAGATGCTGGCCATCCAGGAACTGATGGGAGTCCAGGTATGTGTGTAGTTTGAAGGTTTTGTCATGATGGCATTGGTACCCATTCAGTACCTCACAGCCTTGATGGGGAGGCTGAGACTTTTCCCCGGCCAAAGATTTGAAGCCACGACTCTCCTTCTCCTAGGGAATTTCTGAGTCACCAGGAGCTACCATGTAGGGCAAGGGCTACTCTCAGGCCCAGAATTTGAATCTGGATTACTGTGGTTAAAAGGATTAAAGAGTTTGAGACCTAAGTGGATATAAGCAGGTGGGGTCTTGTTCCTTTCCTTTGGGAGGATGACACCCTTGGAAATGTAGACACCCAAACAGTGACTGTCCTCAGACACGTTGGGGGTAGCCCCAGCATTTACTTTGCCCCAGGAATAGATTTTCCTAATTAACTCTGTCTCTAGGTTTTCCAGGTCTACCAGGGCCACGAGGGCCCCCTGGCCCAGCTTCTGACCAAGGTGACACAGGCAATCCAGGTTTCCCTGGTGTTCTCGGCTTGCGAGGCATTAAAGGTGATGTGGGACTCACTGGTCCAGTTGGACTCCCTGGAGCATCTGGATTCAAAGGTAATCTTGCCTTGAAAGGATCTGGGTGTGGTGTGGCAGATGTCATCTCCCCAGTATGAATGGCTTTTGGGTGGTTAGTGTGGCCTCATTCAGGTGTAACAGCTGAGTTTGATGTCTAAATGTCTAAATCTTCCCTTTTGGCTCATGCAGGTTTTACCTACTGACTCTAAAAGCAGCAAAGTGAGGCCAGCTTCAGGTGCTCTTCAGTGTACCCCGAATGATTTTTTTCTTCTTACCTTTAATGGGTTTTTTTCTGAGTAGATGGTGTCCACCTGCAATGGCACTGTGCTTGTCACCACAGTTACCCCCTTGCATGTGCTCTTTAGGCAAAGACTGGAGATGCTGTTTCATCCCGCCTGTCCTGTATGCTCAGAGGCATTAGTGTAGTGGATTTAGGTCTCCACAAGAGCCTAAGAGGATTGTAGGAGTTAAGAGATGTTCTGGGCTAAGGCAGAGAACATGTTGCTCTCTTTGGTTTATACCGAAGGAGGCTAAAGGGCAGCTACCCACAAGATCTTCAGGAACAAGGTTTCAGAGAAACCACAGGGCTCAAAAGCCAGGAAAGGATGCAGAACCATTGCCAGATGAAGACCTGCTGTCGTTGTAGGCTGTCAGATCCACAGGCCTCTGTGATGTGCACAGTAATGGATTCCAAAGAGAAAAGATGTGTTCTCCCCAAACACTGTCCCTCGGTTACCCAAAGAACAGGAAGAGTACTTTCTATAAAATGTAGTTAGGTAGCAGTGGAATTTCTTGTCTTGAGGCTCTGCAGCCATTCTGGATGTCAAAATGGGCACAGGTTTCCTTAAGGGTTGTGCTCCCCTCCATCTCAGAGCCAAAATGCTGTTGCTGCCACCAGTGTGTTTCCCAGAGCCCCAGCTGTGGGTCGGAATCAGGAGCCCGTGCTCAGCCCCTGAGCCTTCAGCTGTGTGTCCTTGCAGGTGTGAGAGGTGAGCCTGGCCTTATGGGGATGCCAGGGAAAGATGGGCCTCCGGGGGATCCTGGTTATGCTGGGCTGAAAGGTGAAATGGGCCGTCGAGGTGAGTGCTGGAGGATTAAAAAACCTGCAATTTATTGCACGTGGTTTGTGCTGGGGAGGATTTCAGAGCCCCCTTAATGGGCTTATTTGGGAGACTCTTAAGTTTTTTAGAGATTGAAGTAAGTTAGAAAGAGCTTGACATAATTTTTACAAGATCTCCAGTGCTGATGTACAAAGGTGATTTTAATTTCTCATTCTTCTCCTTTGTATCAGGATTAGCACCAAAACTGTGGGGTTTTTTGGGGGGAGTTGGTATTTACACTGTCATTTACCCCATGTGCAGGTCTCCCTGGCAGACCAGGGGCTCCAGGAATAACCCCACAGCCAGAAGAAGTCACAGCCCCTAAAGGCTTACCTGGTCTGCCAGGAATTGATGGTGTCCTTGGCTTTGATGGAGATCCTGGACTCCAGGGCCCAGCTGGAAAACCAGGTAAAAAGTACACTCAGATCACTGAAATGTAGCAGTCTGTGATGCAGCTCATAAAATACCAGGTCCTAGCAAGTGGAGTGGTCATGAAAATGATTCACCTCTAGGAATTACTTGAATTGTCAATGAAATAGAGTAACTGGGGAAGTGCTGGGAACTTCAGGCTGTAGCCCTGAGATTTGTATTGTTTAGCAAAGCAACTTTGATGGGTCTGGCACCTCTTGGCTCTCCAAGGCCCCACAAGTCGCTTTCTCATCACTGCCATTTAGGTGATTTTTAAATGTTAATATTCTCTTTTACTGAAACCTGAGTTTTAGGTCTGATGTGGCTTCAGGCTGAAGTCGGTCGCTTATCCGAGATGTCAGTGCTGCATTTTCAGCTGTGTGTAATATTCAGGTGCACTTCTCAATCCTTTAACAGACAGTTGGATCAGGTGGAATCCCTTATGGAGGTGGTTGGTTGTAACCACAGCTAGTGAAGAGTGAGCTCTCAGCATGGCTGCTGACAACCTATTTCCCTTCTGGAAAATGATCGTAGGAGTGAAGGCATTAGTATGGGGAAATGAAGATATTAATAATTGTATTGTATTTCAGGTGCAAAAGGTCTGCCAGGAAGATCTGGTTTGAAAGGACGTGATGGCTTACCTGGAACACCTGGCATAGCTGGGGATCCAGGAGCTCCGGGTGCCCCCGGACCACAGGGATTTGAAGGTAATTTGATGATTTGGGGAGCACAGATCAAAAAGAAGCAATCAGTAGAATTATGTCTCAGGTTCTGCAGAGATCCTCCTCAATAGCCAATTACCTTAGGAACACCAGAGGATGTCAGTGGTCTTGTGCTTTGCAATGAAGGAAATTCAGTCTTCAGTGAGGAAAATTCTGTCACATGTCATTGTTGATGTCACTGCTGGTGTTTCCCTAGGTACAATTCTGAACACCTTTTGGTTTTAGTGTTTTGTGGATATGGGAATCACCTGGAAGATGTAAAAGAGGGATATAGTATTCACAGTGACCACAGCTGTGAGGGTTGGACAGTAGAGGAGAAAAGGCACAGTGAGAAAGAGAAGGAATATTATCCTGGAGAGCACTATAGCAAAAATGAATCCATTAGCTTTTGGTTGGTGCTTTGAGATCCTCGGAACTGCTGTACTGAGAGATGCACATTGTTGGGCAAAGAAAATGAAATTAGGTAGGGAATGGGTGGGTGCTGCTGTGAAATGACTGCTTTTGGAACTGATAAGTAGTCCATTTATTCATATAACAACCATCAAAATTTGGGATCCTCATTGTACAAGATGGATATAAACACAGTGACACCAATGCCAAGATGGGGTATAGGGCCAGCTGATGTCCACACTGGTTACTAGTAACAGTGACTCCTTTTCTGTCTCCTAGGTGTTGCTGGGAAGCCGGGCTCGCTTGGTTTGCCGGGAATGCCCGGTCGCAGCGTGGGTGTTGGATACACTTTAGTGAAGCACAGTCAGTCAGACCAAATCCCACCGTGTCCCATAGGAATGAATAAGCTCTGGGACGGCTACAGCCTGTTGTACGTGGAGGGGCAGGAAAAGGCACACAACCAGGATCTCGGTGAGTTGACAGAGTTCTCTTAGGCATAAACAAAGGAACAATCCTCACTGGTAGCACAGAGGGCTGTAGCAGAGGTGGTGGCAGCCTGCTTGGCCTGGATCTGAACTGGGAGCAGCGTCACTCGTGCCCTCCTCCACCACGAGTGTGGTGTCTGTGAGTTGGGGAGTTTGGTAGATGCCTGGTCTGAGCACTTCTCCAATTGTTCCAGGTTTTGCTGGCTCGTGTTTGCCTCGCTTCAGCACCATGCCTTTCATTTACTGCAACATCAACGAGGTGTGCTACTACGCCAGCCGCAATGACAAGTCCTACTGGCTCTCCACCACCGCTCCCATCCCCATGATGCCGGTGGACAGCGTCCAGATCCCGCAGTACATCAGTCGTTGCTCCGTTTGCGAAGCACCTTCCCAGGCTGTGGCTGTGCACAGCCAGGACATCACCATCCCACAGTGTCCCCTGGGCTGGCGCAGCCTGTGGATAGGATACTCCTTCCTTATGGTGAGGATACTACTGCTAATGCAAAGGCAGCTGTAAACATTTCTAGATCTCCTCTTGATGAGGTCACTGAGGCTCCATTCTTTGAGGAACCTGAAGCCCCGTCTCTTCTTGCCCCAGTGCATTTCTTCTTTATCAGCTGAGGTGCTGTAGCTCTCGAAGTTTGTTCTGTTTAGCACCTGATCAGGTTTGGTGGTAACACTGCTGCCTTAGTTCTGTATTGCCACAGATATTCTTTGTTCTTCATGCCTTTAAATGTGGAAATGCCAATTAAGCTACAGTATTGACTTAATCCTCTCTCTCAGTGGAAAAAGTTTTCCATTGCACTCTCCTAGAGGCTCATTAGTGTAAGATTGTTAGGAAAACATGATGTCAGCATTATTGTTTCCAAATGTTCCCAACATTCAAGTGAAAAGCCAGTTTGCCATTATACCAGGCCTGTAAATTCAGCCTAAGTACATTCCTTTCCTTCTTCCCCTCTAGCCCTGACTCAAAAGACACATACACAGAGCCAAGGTATGATTTTGGTTGCCAGTTTCACTCCTTTTAACACCAGAACTGGCAGAGCCCCCTGGTTACCACCCATTCTGTTCCTTTGAGCTCACTCAACTCGACATCTTTATTTCAGCACACGGCGGCCGGGGCAGAAGGTGGAGGTCAGTCCCTTGTCTCTCCTGGTTCCTGCCTGGAGGATTTCCGTGCTACTCCGTTCATTGAGTGCAACGGTGCTCGGGGAACGTGCCATTACTTTGCCAACAAGTACAGCTTCTGGCTGACCACGGTGGAGCAGTCGCAGCAGTTTGTCAGTGCCCCTCCCTCAGAGACCCTGAAGGCGGGACAGCTCCGGACGCGGGTCAGCCGCTGCCAGGTGTGCATGAAGAACTTGTAGGAATGGAAATGCAGTTACATTAACAGCCCTTGTTACCCCAGATTAGCCATCACTGACTGAAGAAGGGTAAATTCATGAACCTGTTTTGTGTGTGTTTGATGGGTGAATCAAGACAGATGGAATTCTACAAAAATCAAGTGTCAAGTCCAGGAGTTTGACCATGCACAGAGGAGGGAAAGACCAGTGCTCTGAAACCACTTTTTGAATGAAACATGGTGCTATGCTTTTACTTCAGTGTTTTTTTCCCCTCATTTGTGGCTACCTCAGAAAGTCTCTGCGAGTTCCCTGTTCAGACTGGAGAGCAACTGACACCTCACACCACTCGTGTCCGGGGCACATGCCAGTCATCATGCAGAGAGACTTTTCCAAAGCTTTGCTTAATTGGTGTCTTTGCAAACAGTACTTGGTCTAGTGTAAGGGAGTGAAGACTCATTCCCTTATGAAATACAGAACTAGCTAAAATTTATGTGTGTTGTAGGTGACTTGGAAACACTATGCATTAATGGTTGATAACTCATTTTCTTAGACTCAACAATTAAGTTGTGCTTTGCTTATTATCCAGATGAAACATTCCTTCCTCCAGTGACAGGTAATCATTTCTAATTCAGACTGTCATCCACAGTTGACCCTGAAGAGCTACGAAAAATGCAGTTTTTGATGTGAAGATGAATCCAAAACTCCTCTAGTATTTTTCATAGCTTTGTATTGAAATATACTCCAGGTAAAATGTTGACTTCACAGTCTGTGCTTATCTACCTGCAGTCACCAGAAACATTTTATTACTATGAACATGTATTTCCTTTCTGAGGCAGCCTTGGCGCATTTATTTTGTAATTATTCAAGCTGTGTGTGTTTGAGAAGTAGAGCTTTTACTAGATGGCGCATGAGCTTATGCAGACATGGGAGTAAGTGGGTATGGGATGTACATTTTCTACTCCCACAGTCACAATCTGTTGTAAACTGCTTCCTCTGGGCTTTTTTTGCTGTTAGTTTAAAAAATTGTATTTCTAGTGTACGCACTGTTAACTAGTCGTGCTTTCCTTCAGGGCATAATTAAAGAGAAGTGCCACTAATTGGATTATCCTTGTATATTTTGAGGGAAAGGACATTTCAAAGGAGTGCCTAGCAAATACACTGTCACCTTGGCTTAAAAATCTAAAATTATTCAGACAATTTTTACTAATGCAAGACTGAGGCATTATTTTAAAGTATGATTTCTTTATGAGGTTCTAGGGCTCTAACTCTGTCCAGCAAAGTACTTAAGAACATACTTGCTTTTAAGCAGATAATATTTTTACCTTTAATGATGATTACATGCATAACACATTATTATCTTCCGGGGGGGGCAGAGAGCTCTGCATGTTCTGGAGTTGAACCACCCTGGAGATGAGCGGGGAAGTTGTGAAGGACAATGTACTCTTTCATTTCAATCCTAACTGTGAAAGATCAGCAACTGCTTTGGATGTGTTTTGCAAATATCCTTAAGGCATTTTAACACCCGTGAGTGGCAATCATTTCATGCAGGATACCCAACCTACTTCTTAGCTGTCCTGGCACAGACAGATCATGGATTTACATCCTGGGTTTTCCATTTCCCATCAGCCTCATTTCCATCAGTTTATCCCACCCCAGAATCCTTCAAGAGCTCTGTGGGCTCAGGCCTCCTCTGAGGAGTGTCACCCCATGGCCAGGGGCGGGTGGGGAACGAGCCTGTTCTGCTCCACTGAGGGGTTTCTTTAACTGTTTTTTTCTTTTTTTTTTTAGCAGTTACTGCTCAAGACTGAGCATTTCAGAGCAAGGGCTGTTTTTTTTAGTGGGGAGGAGAGGGCTGCAATTGCTGTCACAGGAACAGTAAGTTCATATATTAACTAAGAAGCAATGCTTTGTTTTTTAAAAAAAAGACCATGCAGCTAATCCATGGAGAGGGGGGAGAAAGTTCTATTTTTCCTACATGTATTGTTTCCAAACCATGGTTAATAAACATTGAAGGCAAACAAGGTGAACTGTGACCAAGTTATGACTATTTTCTTGGAAGTCACACTGGCCCTGATCACGAAGTGCAAGTGAGAGCAGACAGCATTCAGGATTTCTCTATGTTGTCATTTATTGCTGAAGATGAAACTGCGATTCACGTCCATTACACTGTCGTGACACAATGACCACAATGGGGACTGTCTGATAGTAAAAAGGAACTGCATAATGGATTAAAAGATCTTTGCCTTTATTCTGAGCTGGTTTTCTTATAGCTGCTAGAGAGATACTCTGCCTAAGAAACAAAACTGCACCAGCTGTTCTGATAAACCTGGAGAATTAAGGCACTTTTACCAAAACAGATTTCAAAAGGCAACAAGTCAAAACCCAACAATTAAGTAAGTTGCATATGCCTATATATTAAGTTTTAAGATAACCTGGGTTATATTTAGTTCACACAAACAAATTAACAAAATATAGCAGCATACAACCTATGAAAAGCTTAAGAAATTTATTAGATGCACAGATAAAGTGCTGTAACAGAGAAACTTGTGTAAATCTTTTTAAAAATAAATAAGGTACAGTTAAACCACCTTTGACTTACTTAAGCTCCAAAGAAAAGTCAGCCTAAGTTTTAATGATTGAATTTTAAGGTCAAGGTGAAATATATCATAACTATAACAGTGGTTGTGATCTGTATCAACTATTTGAGTCTCCTGTTCCTCTTGAGGTTTCCCAGGAACAGGAAGGCTATTGCAAAACGTATACGTTAGACATAGTTCCTTTCACAGAAACATTTTTGTAATAAAGTGTGGTTGCTCAAATACATGTTAAAATATTTAACAAGGAAACGATTTTTTCCTGATCCAGTCGATCTTTTAAACAAGACAATGCATTTTTTCTACGATGCAGCCCATGGGAGGGAACAGAAGTAAACATCCTCCTTAACTGAAGACTGTTTTGCTTTAAGAACTAAACTATTGCATTATAAGAGAGCAAGAAATACCCATTTTGTGTTATCCCTTTCTCCAAACATACAGCCCATTGACAGACATATTTTTGCCTTCATGTCAGAGGTCCATTTGTCTTCAGGAAAGACACACATTAAAAACAGGTTCCCTTTCAGGGTCTTATAAAATCTTTCACTGCCTTTCCCTCTGGGGAAGCTGTTTGACAGAAGGAACTGTCACTGTTGGAGTTTTGGATGCTACCAGGTGTTTGTGCTCTGTTCTCCATGATTTCAGGCACTTTGGGGCTAACATGGCTGTGTGATTTAAGTTGATGCAGTAATATTAGCAATATGTTCAATACTCAGAAGGGTCACCACAGTTTCCTTCATACGCTCAGGATTTCAAATTCTTCTTCCAATTCAAATAGCTTGTCTGTAGATTCAATGAGTTCTGGGAAAAAAAAATTAAACAATTTAGAATCTAAAGACATGCCTGACTTTGTTTACTTAAAAAAAAAACAAACGCCCCCCCCCCATTTTTCTGGAACGTGGCCTTTGAAATATTTTGTAAGATTTAAAAATACATTGTGCTAGGAATTGTAAATTGTACGTGGCCTGTTTGGATACTCTGGAAGAAGACATATAATCATGTTGTGAGTGCTTGATCCTCAGGAAAGCCCAGTTATTCCACCTGTGATGATTCTCCTGTTTGCTAAGGAGAACCACTGTGCTGCCCAGCAGCACTTGGAGCTGGTACCACACCTGCTCCTGTGGTTGTCACTTCTGGCTTGGTTGGAGGTATGAAAGGAGGCCAGTGTGGTGGGTGCTTCTGGACCAGCTCAAACATCCGTAGACTCTGCTGCTTTAGAATCTCCTGAGGACAGAATACAAAACAAAAAGTGTCTTGCTTAATTAAAAACATTTTTAATTATGTATGTCTATCGAATAACAAAGGCTGTGTGCAGACAGACAGTGAACACCTGTTATTTCAGGTACCTGCCACTATGAATCACTGCTTCACAGATCTCTTTTCCTAGTTGGAAATACACCTGGAAGATGGATCTCTTAAACTCTCCTACAAATTATCAGTGTGTTATTATAAGCTTTGATATCCTTACACCTATAATTTTGTTTACATGGAGCAGACACCAAGAACATGGTATTTTCTGCCTTTTAAATGAAAATTACTTGCATGGACCTCTCTGTGTTCAAGTTTTCTGTTGATCAATGAGAACAAAAGACAAATCCATTATCTCAAAAAAATACCAAACAGATTCTGAAAGATAGGTTTCAATCAGAAGAAACAAGTTATTATTGAAGCCACAATTCACTATCAGGTAAGCTACATCATATCCTCTATCCAGTTATTTACAAGCTGCTTTCCTTAGCCTTTTTTTTTTTTAAAATGCCTTTAGAAGTTGGTGTTACTTCACATTCATATTTCTGTAGCTTAATATCCCAACTGCTTGCAGAAATATCCTAAAGTCCTTTTCCTGTGGCAGCAAGCACCTTCTTCGTATCCCACAGTTCAGCAGGAGGGATTCTGCACTGAGAGAATCAGATCTTTTGTGGTACCAGGGATATTATTATGTCAAAAAATAAATAAGGATCAGGAAGCAAACAAATAAATAAATTGCTACAACATGGCAGTTTAAAATGTACTTCTCAGTAAATGACTAAGTATCAGCCAGTAACACAGTACTGCTAAAAAAAGCCAAACTCTGTAAGGGTATGTATGGACTTGTTTTCCCAGTGCCAGGGCTCAGGGCTGCAAAATGCTGAACAAGCTCCATCAGCAGCTCAGCAGTGTCATCTTACCCTGATCCTTAGTGCAGCCTTTGCTGGTGCTTGTTTGATTTGCAGGCAGGGAATTTCCACTTCAAAAAAAGAACAGTAAACATGGTTTCATACAGAGCAAATAAAGATAGTAGCATTACCTTTTGTACAAGACTACACCAGTTATCAAAATCACATTCTTCTTTGCAAAAGAAGCCCTAGGGAAAGAATACACATAGCAGTGTTAAGGAATTACAATATGTCAATGAGTGAAGGACGCTGTGGTGACCATGTATTGGTTATATCTCAAGTGACAATCACCCCTAACCCAACCAAAGGATGTTGGCATGTGATCAGATTGAATTTCTTCACCTACCACAGTACTCTTGTTACCTATACTGGATATAGAATTACTACAAGTAATTCTATTTAAAGATTTGTAAATTACATAAAACAAATTAAGCTCAGGTAAGCATCTTCTCCAGAGCAACCATGCATAGATGCAATAAAATAAGGAAACCTGATTCAGTTCCTTGCTGTCACCTTCAAAATACTTCCAGAAAAGGTAATGGCTGCTCAGGAAAGAAAATTAATTGGCTCCCCAGAATCCACAAGTCAATTCTCTGCTTGACCTAAAATTCACATATCCTATGCCAGGTGTTGAATTTTAGTTCGTAGCAGACTGCTCTGTGATCTTGGCTGGCATCAAGAAAACACGTTAGTGCCCTTACCAATACACAGAGGTACTGCTTTGAATAAAGTACACATGTCTACTATTTCCTAACACCTACTAAAGCTACTGAAGGGTCCAAATTCATGATCTTCATTCTGTGTGGGGCTTGCTGGCAGTGGAAGCTTTCATCATCAACTGTGCCGTTTTCTTCTGAATCTACAAAACTCTGAGTGGTGTGAGGGTCCAAGTAGATCAGCTCATTGCCTGCAGGGGTAAAATCCACATGGTGATAATAAGCAAGAGGCTTTCATAAGCACTTATTCCATCCACACTTGTAAAACACAAACTGGATTATCAGCACAGTCCATATCTCAACTTTCTAGCTAAGGAGTCTTTAAAAGAATTGGAAAGTTAGGCACAACAGCTTCCCACAGGGCATTTAACATACTTTCCTACTGTTACCTGTTAGGGTAGATGTTTTGGATGGTTTGTTGTACCTTTGTCTCATACTTTAGCTGTGTGAGGTCCAGATTTTTTAAAAGTCTCAACTGCTGTAATCCCTAACATTCCACAGATCAAGAGGTACAGGATGACCACAAATGCAATCTGTAATCCCATTAGGCATTCACTCAGAAATTGGAACAAATAAGTCTGACTAAAACAGCTCAGGTTTTACAAAAGGAAGAACAAAATATCCAAAAAGTTATGGATCAAACCAGAGTGAAATCTGAAAGACTGAATTTAGTATCAACTATTGCATTAATTAATAAAGGAAGGCATGGAAGAAGGTGAAAGAGATACTGCTATGAGAAAGTAAATTATGAAAACTCTGAAGCAAAAGACTAAAACAAAACATCCTTCATTAGAAAGTATTAATCATTAGGAAAAATTCAGTACTCTAGCAGCAGTGACACCTGACACTTGTTGAATGTTATGTGTCTTGTTCCTGCTTATATCATTCCTTATTTTACATCAACCTTTGTTGCTTTGTTCCTGTAAGGATGGAATCGTACTGTTCCTGAAGTTTCCAGCATATGTTTCTTCATTTCCACTCTCATACTTGAACTGCTTCCCCTTCCCAAGGAAAATCCTTTCTCTTTCTCATCTCATATCTTATGGATATTCAGAGTAAGTTTCTTTCTTCCTTACCTAAAAATCCTATAAAATAATAGGCGTTATTGGGTTTCCCTCCTAATGCTCCCAAAGACTGTGGCATCTTAAAGCATTCCTAGGAGTTCAAAGAGAGAAAAATGACATTGGAGTTGATTTGTTTATTGATATATCAGATACCTGAACTTATTTCACAACAAACAATCACTGAAAAAAACCCTTACTTTAAACGCATCAATGTACACTGGATTTATGTGATTTATCCCTAGGCGGAGAGGTATAATGAGCAAGAGGGGCTTCCAGCCTGTGCAGAATCCTGCTGGGTTCTTGTTTCGGCCAAGAGCACTCCTGTGCAAATGTGCACTGCTGTGGGCAACACTGCTGCTCTGGGGAGGGGACCAGCACATCTTCTCTGGGGAATGGAAACAGAGATCAGTGAATGCACACAGAGCACGTCTTCCACTCCATCGTGGATTAAGCTACTTTTCCAGACAGCTCTATAGAGCTTCTGTTTTAAGGCACAAGGAGCAGGGCATGGAAATTGTTAACTCTCTAGTAGAATTAATTCTGGCAGATAGAGTATGTGCTGGCACATCAGTGAGACATGAGATAAATGGCAGGGGGATGAAAATTTAGGACAAAAGTTACATTTACTACTAGCAGTATTAATGCTGTCAAGCTTCGCCTGGGAAATGATATGGCAGAGATGAAGCATTAGAAATTCTTCAGGGAACTCTTCCAGTGATGCAGACATAAAATAACCAGGAGTAGGGACAAAAGTAGAACCAGAATACTGCTTGTAAACCCACCTTCCTTATATCTGAAAATCAGCCCTGTGTTTCTCTAGGATCTGACCCTGGTTTCTCTTTTGCCCAACAAAAGCAAATCTTTGGCAAACTCTGTATTAAAAGCAGTTCCCTGTATTTCTACATACTGCAACTTCATTCCATGGCTGGGGTGGGAGTTTAGATAGCACAGACCAAACTCCACTTTTTCCTCAACTGCATGGTATGTAAGTTGGCCACCAAAAAGGCCTCATCATTTTGTGCTAACTTCAGTTTTGGAAACCCAAAACCTGAATTTGTATTTCTTGTATTGCTTTTCTTACCCTGGGAACAAGTAGGGATGGCCCCAAGTATTTTGTTCATATTTAGATACATTCAGGAGAGTGGAGTCAAATCAAAAACTGTAACCAAAGAAATAATCACAGAATCATTTAGGCTGGAAAAGACCTTTAAGATCATCAAGTACAACTCTTACCCTAATGCTGCCAGAATGTAGTTTTCCCAAACAATTAAATTTGCCATGAGTTTGAGCTACTTTTTATTATTTGCTGAGACATTAAAGTAGTTCTGAAAAAACTTTTGTTTCACTTACTGATGTCTTCAATGACCACTGTATTGTCCATAGAGACATAAACTGCTAATGAATTCCATTCATCAAATAAAGCAAGCTTCCTAGAAAACATGAAGGTAATACTTAACACAAGTTAATTAGGACCATGAGAGTAGCTTTTAATTCAGGATAGTTAGATGGTTCTTGAGTAAAAAAATTGTTTCTTTGAAAAAACATTTTTTTTAAATCTCCATGTAATAAAAAGATAACTTTAATATTTAATATATTTAGAAAAAATAAATACAGAGTGGTTCCAGGAAAAGCACACACACTGTACCGTGTGAAAGCTGTTTTGTCCTTTAGCCAAATGCAGTGATAGTAACAGCTCAACCACATAATTAGATTTATTACTTTTTATTGCATTTAACAGCCTCCGCAGTGGGATCCTGCCCATGGTGCCTGGCATTGTCTAGAGAAGGAAAAAGTTCCTGTGCCAGTTTTTCACATTACTTTGTGCTTAAGTGCTTACTTCCACTAAATTCAGTGGAACTATTTCTGGGCATGTGCAGAGAGCAGACTCAGGGTGTTAGAAGCCAGAGCAGCTAAAAGTTTTTGGCCCCCTCAAGTTAGGAGGGGGCATTAGAGCCCTTCAACAGGTTTCTGTCCACTTGTGTGACATCCAAAAGTCTGGGGAAGGGACCTATGCCTTTAGGCTGCACAGGCAGTCAGCTATCTAAAATAAGCCAGAAAAACCAGTATGTGAGTGCCCAGCCATGGAGAATTTGTAAGGGAAAGAAACTGGAGGCCTGAGCATCCTTTAACTCCTCTCTCTCTCCAGAGTGTGTGTCTGTCCCAGAGCTGCAGCAAACTGCACCCAGGACCTGCAGTCTAACCTTCACTTGAGACTTGGCACCTCCACCAATCCCTCAGGAATGGAGCAAAGTCAACTCTCTGAGTGTGGCTTCTAGACTAGGAGGAGCTTCCATGTTTTAACATAGCAGCCTCAGGCAGCACTGCAGCTCAGACAGCAGGGAATTGCAGTTCAGTTCCTCCCTGGCCTGGATGGCTTCACTCAGATCCTTCACAGCACCACTCTAATCTGCATAGTGGCACTCCTGACCTGCCAGAGCTGTGCCACTTTGTGGCAAGGAGTGCATATTCCTTGCTGGAGCTTACCAAGGTTAGGGCATGTCGACAGCATGGCCAGAGAGCCCTTTCTGCAGGTATATATACACATATATATATATATATATACCTGGCTCTTGGTATATTAAAATTTGGAACTCACCCAGTCCTGACTCACTGCTTGCCCGCTGGGCTACACCATGGTGTGCACTGTGCTTGCAAACACATGGCACAGACATTCCTGATTCTGAGAGAGAGGGAGGGAGGGAGATCATCCTTTGGCACTGCCCTGGGGCCTCAGTGTGGTCTGAGCTCAGCTGCCCTGGGGGAACGTTCCCAGTCAGCTCTGGAGACGTGACTTACTTGAGTACTTGAGCAACTGTGTTTGGTCCAAACCATTCTCCAATGGACTTCCCCTCTCCAACACCCATCTGCGCTGTTTTTGTGAGGGAAAACACACACAAAGAACACCACAGAGAAGCTGTCACAGTGTATGTTAAATAGTACGGCCTACTTCTGACATGCATTCTAGAAACTGCAAACTGTATTTAGCAACAACAATTATTTTCTCAATCTACACTCTTTTCAAATCTTAACGATTTCTAGTTCCCTTACTAAAAGTTCCTATGTTGTAACAAGAATTACAAATATGTCCTTAATTACAAATTACAGCACTAAGCTTTGTGACTGTCTGTTTTAAAACTATCAACTCTGGTACCCAAAACTTGAATACTTTACCAAGAGCTAGATTGTAGCATACAGCCTTATTTAGGTCTTAGTGAATAACATTTCTGAATTATTACACTTTGTACCCACTTGCATGCATTTTTATTTATGTATTAACAAACACACTGTCTTCACCTTTTAAAATTTTTTAATTAACTTATTTCAAAGGAGAAAGTTTCAACACAGTAGGAGTTTCAGTGGACAAAAAAAAGTTGGTGTGTGTTCTTACCCATTTGGTGGATGGAATAACAGCAATCTTTTCTATCTAGAAAGCACCGTAAGATTCTATGATATTCTTCTGGTTGTTTTTTGTGTTTTTCCCATTGCCAATCTTACAGGAAAAAAAAAAGTTATACAGATAAAAAAAGTAATGTTTCCATCATGCTGATCAAATTTCTAGATGGTAGAAAGCCATACACTGAGATGTTAAAGAGACTAATGTACAATCCATCTCTAATATTTACATTTTATTTAGAGATCCTAGAAGTCACAGCTTGTCATTTCTTATCAAGCTGTCCTTTATCATCACAGGGTAGATTGTGATAGCTGGGAAACTAAAATAAAAATGTCAACTGCAAGTATATCCCGAGTGATCACTGCTGAGAATTGATGGCTATTGCTCTATGGGAGCTTTCAAGACTGTTTAGAACTACCTGCTTTGTTGGGCCCTTGTTAGATTTGTAAGCATTTGAAGGACAGTAAGATCCATAAAGCAAAGTCCAAACACAATGCTGGCCTTCTCCCACAGCAAAATCCAAACCATGGCTTTGCCATGTAAGCTTCTGCTTCTAATGTGAGGTGGTTACCTCACATTTACTGACAGAGAAGCACATCATAGGGCTGATGCTATGAAGTAGATACATACTGCAAATTCAAGTTCTAGTTTTTCTCAGGTGATTTGTTTGCTTACTCCTTCAGTTAAATCTTTGCACTTCTGTTCTCTGGATTCAGTTATTCAAGTGGATAAATCCTTCTGTGGATTCAGTTATAAATGTGGATAAATCCATAAATCATGCTGTCATAGAAGACATAGCACAACAGCATAAGGATCACATACCCAACCATAAAAATTTAATGGATAGAGGAGCTACACAGAGAGCAGCCCTATGACTCTCACCTGTGACCCTGGGATGTGAGGTGTTGATACAGGCTTAAGAGCAGGGAATAATGGGGTCTGCTGTGGGGTTTGGACTCAGGTTGGTGATGGGTTAGTGGTTTGTGAAATACTCTGTGTGGTGTCTATCACCATGTCACTACTCACACAGTCACTGTGTGCCAACATTTGGAGGCTGTGTAAGCAATGAAGAGAGGGGAAGAACTCAGATGCTTGGTGGCAAGTTTTCCCAGGGCTTCAACTTGGATATTCCTCAAAAAGATTTATAAAATAACAACAGTGGGATTCCCTCTTTGTCCTCCCTCCATTTCTATTTCTCTGCTTAAGACTGGCATGATTTTAACCGGTTACACAAGAACACTTCACTAGTAACTTCTATCAGGGCATCAAGGAAAGTTTCACTAATGGATTTAGGTTTTATGCTTTTATGGAAAACTACAAAAGAATCAAACAGTCCCCAAGCAACACAAAAGTTCCCTCAGCAACAGTACTCACCCCTTCCTAAATGTCTGCAGATCAGTGCCTGGGCCAGCATCATCTGCCCACAGCGCAGCATACATCCCCAGCCTGCGTCAGACGAGGGACCGGTGCCTCCTGAAAACAGAGTTCATCCCAATCAACATGGGCTTTACGCTGAGTGCAGCCACTGAGAAAACTTCAAGTTAAATCTCTAACAACTGTCCTACGGACTAAAGGCACCAAGCAAGCTCTTTTCTTTCCACAGTGCTGCTGTAATTTTACTGCTTGCCCTATAAACATGAAGATCTGATTATACACAGGTAGAGGTAAACAGGGTTTTTCATAGCTTTAATCTTCTGTTTGCATAAACAGTTAAAATTATGATGAAAATGTTCCAATACTGTAAAAATAATTTTAGACTCCCTAACATGATCACTAATCCTGCTAATCCATAAGCAGGCAGCTGGACTGCTGCATACTCACCAATAGGCGAAAACTTTCTTCTATACGTAAACCAGAGACGAGCACTTATATCCAACAATAGCTTAGATTTGTCTGGAACAATTTTAAGAGGAAAGACATTATTAAAACAGACTTTTAAAACTGAAAAATTCCAATTTTCCCTGTACAGTCAATATATGGAGCGTGTGGAAGGCTCTTGCTAGCTTTTACATACAAGACCCTTAATACTTAAAACATTTTAAGCAGTTGAAACACAGAGAGCTTTTGTAGACTGCTAATTAAAGTTAACTTATTAAGGATGAAATAATTATTAGCCAATGAAGTTTTACATGGGGTTTGGAATGATTATGCCCAGCCTGAATGAAACAGCTCTGGAGAACTATGTCCTCAGGAAAGAACTGGTAAAGCAAGTTAAAAAAGGTGAATAACTTCTACATGCAAACCATCACGGAATTATGCTCTACCTCCAAACCCAATACAAAGTCATTTTAAGAACAGGTTAATAATATTAAATTTAATTAAATATCTTTTGTTTGTTTGTTTAAACACACGCACTTACAGACTTCCCCCAAAGGCTCTGAAGAATGCTTAAGAATCTTATTTGCTCCTTTTCCCTGAGCTGTGGCTCAGACTGGTTGGCCTCTCCAAAGGATCCCTCAGCTGATCCAGGCTGCAGGCGGCACCCTGGGCTGTCCTGAACACCAGGCCTGCATTGGTGGCCACTGCCTTTGACATGTAACACAGGATGCCCTTGTCTTCTCCCCGAGGAGCAAAGCTCATTTCTGAATCCTTATTTTTATATAAATACAAAGCTCTGCCATAACTTTCAGGTATTTACTCTCACCAGAGTATGCACAGTAGATTAATTTATTATTCTTTTGAAATATCCTTTTAGTGGCACGTAACAGGCTGCAGACAGCATCCCTCATGGGAAAATAATATTAGTGAGGCTGAACATTTCCCAAAATTTATTTATTTATCTGAGGCAGCTGAACTTGGGAAGTGACCAGGCTCACACCTGACAGTCCCTGCTACAAGGGCAATGACTTTGCAGGAATTACAGTTGGAAGCACACTGGCTTTGGTTCTGGTTTCTGTACAGGAGGAATTCCACTGCTTACAGCTGGTCCCTTGTTGATAAAAAGGAACAAACTTCTCTCATGAGACTTTTAGGGAACATCAGGAAATCTGGAGCTGCTGATGCTGCATGTGAATCTATTCTGCATGTGCTCTACAGATGTAACAGATAATTTAATTCCACAGATACCTGTGTTTAGGTGGTGTTGCCTTCCTAGAATCCACACTGGCTCATCAGTTTCTGGAAATTCTTCTAAGTAGTCTGACAAAATAGTGATCTGGTTTTCATACCTAGATAAAACTGAACAGGAATACACAAAATTCAAACTCCATTTTATGCCTTTGTTCTTTTATGCACACCTTGGAGCTCTCAGACTGAACTAGTTGCAGCAAGTCCTTGCAGCCTTTGGGGGTTCTGATCAGTACTGTCAGCTGCTTTTAGTTTTTTGCTTTAAAAGCTGTTCTGACACTGAAATATCCAATGCCTTGGCTGGTTTTTATTTTGATCCTCAGCAAGTGCTGAGAGAACACCAGGACTAACACCTTGATTTAAGCAGTCTGACTGAAGCCAGTGGCAGAAGTTCAGGATGACTGCAGGGAGAGTGAGATTTGATTCAAGATAATGAGGGAAGGAAAAAACCCATTTAGGCACTATGGCTTGATCTGAAATGTACCAAAAAAAAATACAGATCAGAGTGATTACAGCCTTGTGCTTAATGGGAAGCATGTGAAAAGTGTTAGCAAGACTGGGTTTACTTTCTCAACTGGAGAATTGAAACACTTCAGGAGGAAGAAAGAAAAAGATATATTAATGTTATTATTCAACATTAGATCCATCTAGTGTAAAATAACAAATAATAATTAACACTACTAAAAGAAGACAGTCCAACCATTTTCTAGATCATTAAAGCACTGCTTTTTGGAAGAGTGAAACATGCCTTCAAACGTAAAAACGAATGTAAACCCCTTTTTTTTAGATAACAATCTTATGGAATATATTGATAGAAAAATCAAAAGTTGAAAGCAAAAGCAGACACAATTTTATTTTATTCTTAAAGTAAGTGCACATATATCCACTATAAAGAAGGAACAATCAGCTGTTAAGTATATAAAACAAAAATAAGAATTCATGTAAAAAATATACATTCCAGCAATCCAAAGGGAGCTGCACCACCCTCTGGCTGGAGCGGCGGGGCCAGCGCTGCCGAGCCTCGCCGCCCCTTCCCCGTTAAACACCGCGACAGACCCGCTGGGGCTGCGAGCCGGGCAAAACAGCCCCTCACACTGCGCCCTGCCTGCCCCGGCACAAAACCCACCGCTCGCTGCACTGGGAGGGCAAATCGCCTGTTTTGGGTCCAAACACCTAAGACACTCTCGCCCCTCGGAATCCAACAGGAGACACCTGCGACCCCTCGGCGGCCGCCGTGTGACAGCTCAGACTCCCCGGGAAAGCACCGCCGGGGGCTCTTTGCCCTTCCCGGGGGCTCTTTTCTCCTCCCGCGGGCTCTTTTCCTCGCCCGGGGTGTCCTTTCCCTCTCCAGGCTCCCTCAGCCCTCAGAGCGCTCCCGGCCGACCCGCGGCGTCTCCCGGGGCCGGGCTGGCAGCTGAGCCGCCCCGCACCCGAGCCCCTCACCCGAGCCCCTCAGCCCCGGCCCCGGGAGAGGCCGCGGGACCCCCCGCTCCAGGCGAGCCCCTCACGGCGGATCGCACCCCCACCCGCCCCGTCCGTCCCTCAGCCCGCCGGCGCCTCCCGCCGCTGTGGCCCCCGGGGCATCAGCCCAACCTCTTGCCGCGGCCCCCAGGGCGCCGGCCAGGCCCGTCGCCACCGCCCCGCCGGCCGTGCCCGCGCCCCGCGCCCCTCACCGGCCTCCATCCTCCCGCTGTCACCATCCTCCTCCTCCTCCTCTCCCCGACACGGAGGCACAACACGACCGCGCCGCGGGGCGCCCTGGGAGCTGCAGTCCCGCCGCCCGCCCGCAGCGCGCCGCCCCCTGCCCGCGGGACTACAGCCCCCAGCAGCCTTCGCGGCAGAGGGGCGAGCGGAGCAGGCGGTGAGGTGCGATTGGCTGGGCTGGCCCCGGCGGCCTTCTGATTGGCGGGGCGCGGCGAAGGCCCACCCCTCGGCGGCGGGGTGGCGGAGCAGCATGGAGGGCGAGGTGTCGGACGTGCCCGTGTGTAACCTCGCCTTCACGGGGCGCCTCGAGGAGCTGCGGGCGCTGCTGCTCCGCGACCGGGCACAGGCCACCCGCGCCGACCAGGTCAGCGGGCTGCGGGGCCCGGGCGGGCTGCGGGGGCGGCTGTCCGCGGGGCGGCTCCTGCCAGCCGCTCCCGGTCCTTGCCGCGCTCACTCTCCTCCTCTCTCCTTCCCTCACGCTCTCCCGCAGGATCACCGCACCGCGCTGCACTGGGCCTGCTCGGCGGGACACACGGATGTCGCCGACCTCCTCCTCGGGCTCGGCGTGCCTGTGAACGATAAGGACGATGTGAGTGTGGTGGCCCTGCCCGGATCCCCCGCCCCGCCGTGCGGTGGCAGTGCGGGTGCGCGGGTTCTGCTGCGGCCCTTGGCTATCGTGGCTTCAGCCTTCCTCCCTTCCGTCCTTTTCCCTCTCCTGGTGCCCCCAGCGCGGTGTCTGTGAGGCTTGGGAAAGCCCAGGTTGCTGTGTGTGCGCTGGGAAGGCAATGAAATACTTCGGTGTTCATGTGGAAATGGGCGTAGAGAGACTTGATGAGTCCTGCTCGTTGTCAAGGAATTTTAGGAGGACTCTTCTTATGAATGAAGCTGCAAAACCAGCGGTGTTTGTTTGGGTAGTTGTTGGGGTTTTCATGTTGCCTTTATCTCGGTGTGATCCTCTCAAATGTGTTGTGCCAAATCATGAGGTGCCGTGAAGATTTTTCGTTGGGGGAGGCATTATAGAGCAGGTGGCAGGTTCAGTCATCTCACAGTTGGAAAGGAGATGGTCTGCTCATGTTCTAGAGGAAGGGTTGAAATATTTGCATCTGTTACAAAGCATCCTAAATATCACCCTTAGAGAAGAAAATGTCTCATCAATTTAGAGGGTAGGATATAGGAAAGGTTGAAGAAACTTTTGTACACCCTTTTCTGCTATTCTTTTTTGTTATTAAAAAAGCACTAGTGTGAATTCTGGAGGCACAAACTGTCCTGCAGAGGTACTGTGCATAACTGTGACTTCTGTCATTTAACTGGCAGCATTTGTCAGGTACTGAGTGCAGGCAAGGACATGAAACTTGTCTCTCTGGTGATAATCAATAATGTTCAGCTTTACAGTTCTAAGAATATGTGCAGTGCGAGTAGCTAAATCTCATTTTGGGTTATGCATTGTCATGTTTTTTTGCATGAAACTCATGTTTTGAATAATATGGTGTTGTTCTCACCTCTCTAGGCTGGTTGGAGTCCCTTACACATTGCTGCTTCTGCAGGCCGGGATGAAATTGTGAAAGCCCTCATTGCCAAGGGTGCTCATGTCAATGCTGTCAATCAGAACGGCTGCACACCCCTGCACTATGCAGCCTCCAAAAATAAGCAGGAGGTATGTTTAGCCAGGCTACTGGAGGTGGTGGTGCTCTGGGGAGAAGGATTTCATTATGTTAACTTCACATCCTCCTCCCCTGCTCCTTTCTCTTACTACACACTCAGATTGCAATCATGCTTTTGGAGAACGGGGCAGATCCAGATGCAACAGATCACTTTGATTCCACCCCGTTACACAGAGCAGCAGCCAAAGGGAACCTAAAAATGGTACAGATACTTGTGCAGCACAATGCCACCGTGGATATGCGGGACTCTGAAGGGAATACTCCTCTGTAAGTAATTTTTAATTTGTATTTTGCTTAATGCAGCATAATCTTTATGAAATGAAACGCCATTACTCCAATTTCTTTTTTTTTTAAATTTTTTGTTGCCTCAGAATACTGCCTTGCTTCACGTCCCTGTGCAATTAAAAAGTATTTGGGAAAATCATACTTAGTATTTTGCCCAAGTGTGTCTGTACATGCATACTTTAATTTGTGTTACCACATCTACTTAAAGAGTCTAGAACACCTTTTGTAATAATTTGGAATACGTTTGATTGCCACTAGAGGGTAGAGAGTGAGCTAATGACATCCAAGTCAGAGGAAACTGGTCTTGCAGGCTGGCCTACTCTGTCCTGCCAAGCAAGAACTCATTTTACAACCTTTTCTTCACCTCTCTAAGGAAAATAAGTTGCAATTTAAATACAACCAGCCCAGTGTTCGATGTTACCTTAGAGATCAATTTGAATCTGTAAGGATAAAACCTTAGCTGCTTTGAAGTTGGTGGCAAAACTCTGCCTTGTTTACAGTGGAATCAAGAGTTTGCTGTGAATAAGATCAAGCAGTGTGTTTAAGCTGTATATAAACACTGGAATGGCCCTGGAATGCAGTTATTCTCAGGATACTGTGCCAAATGGAAAAAAAGTGCTTGCTGCATTTGCGGTAACTCGTTACTCCAGATTGTTTTTTAGCAGTGGATGATTTCTTTATCACTTTTGATTCAAATGGAGGTTGCCATTGTCCATTTTCACTGTGGATTATGTTCTCCTTTGCTTTGCTGACTGCAGAGCCAAATCCTAATCCAAAGAACTGTCTTAATATTGCAAGGACAACAACAGGAGGAATGTTCTTGAGTTGCTTAATGACAACAGAGTGATTAGACAGCAAACTTTGGAGTCAGTGTAGGTAGTTGGTTGTGTGTGGTTTTGTTGTTCTAGGATGTATCTCCCCCCAGAATTCGCGCTGTCATTTTGACATGGCATAATTATTGCTCTTTATAAGCCTGGACTGTTTCATAGTGGCTGTGGGTTTCTTGTTCTCACTGCAGTCATTTAGCCTGCGATGAAGAGAGAGTGGAGGAGGCAAAGCTGCTGGTGTCTCACGGTGCAAGCATTCACATTGAGAATAAAGAAGAGCTGACCCCACTGAAAGTGGCAAAGGGTGGCCTGGGAGCCATACTTAAAAGGATGGTGGAGGGCTAGTGGGGGCCTCCCACCTGAGCCTCTTTCCTGTTGCACTTATATTTAAGACTGCAAACTTCGTATTTTGATATTTCAACCAGGATGTTGTGTGTGGCTATCAGCATGGTAATAAAATGTTTTTATTGAAGCTGTCCTTCAAGTGCAGTGCCAAAACACCTGTTTGTACTTCCTGTTAATTAAATAGTTCACTGATTTTAAAGTATTTTTTCAATATCTTGCAGTTTCCTTTCAGTTTACAGTACGATCTGTATAAACGTGATCATTCTTTGTATGTCAGATCTCAGTTTAGAATTAGTTCTTTCAAGCAACAGGACCAAAAATGCTTTAAAAATTTAAAGCCAATTTCATTTTGGAAGCTTGTCCTAGAGTCTTTGTTTTTTCCCTTAGCCTTTGTGATTTGAATGTGGGATTGTATTTAGTTTTTGTGGGTACGAATTGTCTTTCTTCAGATGATTCTAAACTACACCTTATCTCCCTTTGTAGAATGCAGTTTGCTCAGTTGCTTAGATAAATGTATCCATTTTTGTTACTCTTGGTCTATTCAAGTGAGATCTGAGTGTTTAAAGCTTTTTTTGTTGTTACTGGTTGTTCTTCTGTTTCTCTGAATCTTTAAATACATGTATTTGATGAAGTGCACTGGATTGCTTGCAGAATGCAGCAGCAGTTTCAGGGTTACCTCTGCAAATATAATGTTTTATAATGGATGGCTCTGGATAATTCTCTGGGATATACTTCAAATTTAATGTTTTTTCCTCTTGCTCCTTTTGTAGGTTCCTTTTTCTGTTCTCTTTGACTCCCATATGCAGCACTGACACTTGCAGTTTACCATCTTGTTTATAACCAGAAGCATGGTTTAATCTCTATTTACTCATAGCAGATCCTGATATTAAGTTATTAGAAGGCAAAGCTAATGAGACAGAGTCTGAAAAGTGACCTGTTCTGATGTTGGTAAGATCACTTTTGGCACCAGTGGATAGATTTCCCCTTGAACAAATGATGCTGATAAAATTCTGTGAAATAAAGAACTTTCCTAAACCACAGTCTTTGGTATCATAAAACTTTATTGAACCTGTATGTAACAAAACCAATGTTTTCTAAATAGCTTGTACGCTTGGGATGTGAACAGCAAATGAGATGAAACTCTGCCACCCATTCCACAGTGTGGGAATGCAACATGTTTGATCTTCAGCCTCAAGGAAAGGTTGAAATGCAAGCTGGCAGTTTCTACAGTTTGACTTGTGGGGATTAAGGTAATGCAATTTATTTTGATAAACGAGACAGAAACAACCAAACAAATATCTTCACCATTGACTTAAAATGTATCTTAGAATACAAAATGCAGGTGAAATTTCACTAAGGGGACACATTGAGAGCAGGAGGGATAACTTGCCTGTACAGTAAGCTCTGGCCATCCAGATCTTGATTGAAGGAGGAACCTGACTGAGTAAATGTTTCTTGGGTGTTGCACAGGCATTGCTGAAAATTTGATTTGAGAACAGCTGAAGTTAAGAG
Organism: Neopelma chrysocephalum; assembly: GCF_003984885.1. Taxonomy (NCBI): domain Eukaryota; kingdom Metazoa; phylum Chordata; class Aves; order Passeriformes; family Pipridae; genus Neopelma; species Neopelma chrysocephalum. Next base: position 1,457,483 of record NW_020897733.1, read on the forward strand.
TTCTGTGTTCATCCTTGGTCTTTGTGTAGCAAAAAACCCTGCCACAGCTCTGTAGCTTTGTAAATACACTTCCCTAGGAGATGGTAGCTTGAATGTTGGCTGAGTATCTGGTTTCCATGTTAATGATCCCTCCTCCCACAGGAGAAGATAAATGGGCCATGCAGCAAAGACTGTTGGAACATCTAAGGCAAATTCTGAAAAATGTTTCTGTATCCTGTGTGGCTCTGCAGGGTTTTAGAGTTACACACTGTGGATCAATACCTAATTTGCATTGTGCTTTGCCCAGAGCATCAGCAGAAAGCTAGGAACAGTGCCCCATCCTTCTTAATAAACTTTTACAGATTTTATAATGAGAACAAACATCTGCCAGAAGGCTCACAGAAACACCTCAATATGTTAAGAAACTCTGAATAAATGTTCTTTTCCTTACCTTCCTGCTCCCCCCAGCAACCTGTTTTGTTTCTTATTTTTGCCTTTTTGTTTTTAATACTATCTATTACACACTGATGGGTAGAAGTATGAGAGGAATCATTGGTCAAGGACTTGTGTTGAATTTTTCTTTTGTTTTATATAAAAACATTAACGTAACTTGAGCAGTTTCTACTTTTTGAACAAATATAAAACCTGTGATGTTCTAGGAAGATTGTATTAGCTATAGAAGGTAATTACAACTTCACCCACATAAGCTCCTATCTTACTGCAGCAAGTTGTGTAAGGAATACCTGGATAAATTTGTGTAGGTGAGATTAAGGAAAGATTGGAAAAAATATGGTAATGATCACATAACATAGTCCCCTTTTCAATCACAATAGTGCTGTTGCAGAGATGTGGAAGTTGGAAAGGTGTTGCAGTAAGAAAAATGTGGCTAAGATGCATATATACAGAAGAAAGCTTTAGAAGAACTAATACAGCTATAGTGGTAACATAAAGACAGTTGTTTATAGTTTCCCATGAAGGGTAAAAGAAAACTTAAGAATATCAGATAAGAAATTATTTTAAATTATTGCTGCTGTCAGCCAAGTCGTGGGCTCCCTCAGACTAATAATCGATTTGGAACAAATAAGGGGAAACACCTTTGGTAAGAAATAGCACCCAAACAGGAGTAGGGAGTCTCTCTCTTGCTGTTTCTGAGCATGTTTAATGTCATCATTCTGCATGTTGACACAACTTTGGGTGTCAATATCAGACTTTCTCAGTAAGCTGCTCAACCCAGATTGAAGGACATGAGTTACGGATTTTGCTTGGCACAGTTGCCACAAAAGTCAACAAGAGCTGCCTGATTAAGGAGATCATGACTTAAGGTTTACCCTGGATATTTAGGGAAGAGAAGAATGTGAGGATCCACCAGTAAAATGTGGCAGTGTTGGTATTAGCAAGGGTTTGACCCTCACAGTCTGGCACAAGCAGTTTTTAGCTAAAATAGTATAAGAACACCTTAAGTGTCCTTTTACTCTGGAATGAAGCTAAACACTACAACACACATAACAAAGATAAATATTTGAAAGCCAGAAAACTGTGTTGGAAAGGACAAATGACTCTTAACTAGGACTTCACGCCTTACATCTTCTTTAAATTTTGCCATGTTTTTTCTATTTTTCTTTTTTTCCTTCTTTTTTTCCTTTTTTCTTTTTTTTGGTTGTTTTTGGTTTTTTTGGGTTTTTTTTGGTGCTCACTTTTTTGATAAACATATTTAGAACTGTAGGAACTGAACCTGAAAATGTTAGCCCAGAAATTTTAAAGATGAATGTTGCACATGTCTAATGTTTACAGGCTAGGAACAGTCAGCAAGGGATTTATGCATGTTAGGTCCTATAAAAGATTTAAGTGCCAAAAAGTTCCAGATCCCTGAGCCAGATACATTTTTGTGCAGTGCATGGGACTGAAACCAGTGTTTCCCTGAGTCAGCGAGGACCTGCCTCGCGTAGTTCAGAACAGAGCTACTGAGGCTGTGGGTCTGTATTCACCTGACCCACCGTCCCCGAGCTCTTCTGAAAGTAGGTATCTTTGGAAAAAGCTCTTTGAAAAACTGGGTTTGTGTAACCTCAGAAATGAGGCCCAGAGAGAAGAGGTGTCTGGTGATCAACGTGTGTGTGGTTCAATTCCTTTTTCTCCTTCCAAGAGAGTGGTCATTAATTGACTGTTGGCTATCGGTGTGCTTTGCACTACTTACCCTTCCTCTTGATGCCTTCACCTAGAGAAAACAGGCTGTTACATTGGGCTAAAGAACCAGAGGAAAAGTAGCATGAGTTTGTTGCTCAGTAGGTAGGACAGTTGCCTGGAAATAGATTTAAATCATCTCAGGCAGAGGAAGCAATCAAAACTTGTGTGCTGGATAGTAGAGAGTATTACTTCTAAGTTTTGAAAGCAGCTGTATTGCATGTCATGAGGAATCTGATGCTGTGCCTGCCTATTGGAACAAGCCTTGCAAGGGATTTAGATTTCCAGCTCCTGTTCTGTGGAAAACAGTCATTTGATGTCTGAACTGGGTACCTGAATGCCAGTTCCATTAAACTGAAGACCAGAACTGCTGAGACACAACTCTGGAATGCTGGTGCCTTGGGAACTTTGAGCCAAGAATGTCACTGTTAACAAAATGTATTCCGTGTCAGGCAGCAATAGGGTAAAAGTTTCCAGGATCTTTTGTTTGGTTTTTTTTTCCAATTTAAGTAGAATTCAGACACACAAGATTTCATTGGCCCAGGTCTCAACATCTGTTTCTGCATTCTGATGACATTGATGTGACTTCTTTTTACTTCTGACATACAGAATCAGTTCCTTTAAACACTGCAATGTACTGACCATGAGGATTGTTCTTGGTACACAGGGAATAAGTTGGCCAACACTGTTTCTGTAGAAGACTGCTGTGGTTCAGAACTGTGTGGATACACACAGCATTACTGGTAGTTGACTGGAAAGCTCTTACTTTGACAATTTCCTAATTAGTTTTGCAAAATAGGTTGGATAAATGTGGATGATAGTCTTTTTATGCTTATATTTTTGTACAGTTATGACTAGATAATAAAAGAAATTTGGTTAACTTTAAAGGCCAAATCTTCTGCTGTTCACATGTAGCAGACCCTTTTCAATCTCCAACCCAGTGGTTCACAATGGAAATGCCCATTTAAGATTTAGTCACGCTTCTATGTTAATTCAATGACAACAATTTTTGTATAAAGGGGTCCAAAGCTGACAAGGAAAACTATTCAAACTCTAGGCTGTTTCTTCTTTTTCTGCTTCTTGCTTCTCATTGTTTTCAGGTGTTGCAGGGGCTGTTGTTTCATCACCACTCGGATATTCCATTGTTGCATTGCTCGATGGAACTGTGGTCGCAGGAATGTTTTCTTCATTAGGTACCTGAACATAGTCTGCATTGGATTGTTTCTGAGCCATTTCTCTGCAGGAAGACAGGATTAGGATTGTGATTTCACACATGTCGAAATCCCATGTACACTAGAGTCTCTTAAAAGGATGAACCTTTGTATTTGCTGTCTAAACAGTAACTCCCTCATTATTATGACTGTGTAAAAAGGTAACAACATCCCTGCTGCTGAGACGGAGAGAGTGACAGAATATTAGCTAATAAGACTTCTACATCACTGATTTAAGTGATGCCATTAGAATAAAATGAATTTTAGTACGTTTAAATGCTATGCCAGGAAAGTGGAAAGGGAAACTGAGCAATGGCAAACAATGTCTGAGGAGGGGTAGCAAAACATACTGCTTGGTGTGAGCTTTCTGGGAAATTCCATGCAGATGTGGTATCCCATTGAAGTACATAAAAATAGAGTGCAGTCAGAAAAGAATTATGGAAAGGCTGAAATCTAGAAAAATATTCTAAAATATATTTGGTATTTTAGAAAATACTAGAAAATATTTTTAGTAACAAGTATTCATTCCATTTGTGTCACCAAAACAATAATAAACTCCCAATATTGAAGCGCTGTCACATGTAAAAAATATCAGGTGCTAGTGGATTAATTCAATGCAGTAAGATTTATTAGGATCTGAGCACAAAATTAAATGTTAATGCTACATCAGTTGAAAGCAGAAATGAGGTGCATGAGTGACTGGCCACTGGTCTGGGTTAGCAGAATTCCATATCAGGAAGTCATAGCCCTGTGCTACAGAAAGTAACAATTTTTTCCTGGCCTCAGCTGCATGTATGCATTTAGCATTTAACATCATGGGGCTAAATACATTCTGTATAGCACACAAGATTATCCCTATTCCGAAGATTTGGCCATTTAAGGTAAAAATGAGCAACCAAAGCACAGAGGAAAAAACATCTCCAGAGCAGGATCAAAATGGACGTTCTGGGCTCCATTCTGTTCCCTAAACCTTGTGTTTCCTGCGATTTGAGATGCCTTGGAGTATCCCGAGTGTGTGTCCTGTAATTTCAGATAGCACTGAAATGAGCCCTCTGTGTTTAAATCCTGGTAAGTTTGCTGAGGCGACCCTTAGCTGCTGTTTCTTTTTTACTCCCTCCACCCACTGTTCACAGACCCCATTAACTTTTAAATATTAAGAGCTGATTTTCTAACTTGCCACTTTTAGTTTGTGTTGTTTAAAAACATTTACTTCACTATTTTAGACACTGGTAAGTGGTAGCTGCCTGTTAACATAGGGAAGAGGGTAATGGCAACTTCTGTTATGGGAGCAACAGGGGAAAAGTCCCACAAAAGCAAATGTTCTCACTCTGGAAGTTTTCTCAACACTTGTATTATTTACCCTTCAAAAATATTTAGAGTAATTGCATTTCACTTTAGTTCTGGATTACCAGGAGTGCTTTATAGAAATATTTGTCTTAAAATGAAGAAAACAGAAACTCTTACTGCATCTCATTATTTGAAGACTTCCTATTTTTTGCCTTCTTGGTTAAGACCCAGACGATAATGCAAATGATAGCAGCTGCCAGGATAGCTCCAATTAATGCTCCAGCAACAACACCACCGTCTGAATCTGGAAAGAAACAAAAAGATTACTTGACTTTACTTTTAGAAGTAGTAATATAGCAAAATCCCATGGAAATTTAGTGCAAGAGCTTTTAGCAGAAAGAAGGCATTGGATTCAAAGAACTCTTTCCGGGGGGAGGCCAAAGGAAAGTGAGAATTATGCTTATGTGATCTTTGTTGCCTCCTTTCTTGTTGGTTAGCTCCCTATCCCAACAAACTCTCTCTTTATGTCTGGCTATGGGAAACATTAGGCTGTAACACTGCAGTAGGTAAAAGCCTTTGCTCTTCAGTCCTTGCAAACACATTCTGAAATTCAAGTTGCCTTTATTTCTGCCTTTCAACCGAGATATAAAATGTGTACTCTGATCATTTGTGAGCCTCCAAAGCCTTTTATTTCCACTTCAGTGCAGCTTCCAGCTCTGACCTGCTATTTTCAGGTCCACTGAATCATTGAGTGACCATTTCATGGACATCTCTCATGGCTGGTTGTACAACATAGGCTTGGCTCTTGTTAAATATTACTGGTCCTGTGAAAAATATACATGCAGGTGTGGTTGACCACTGCTTGAGAACACTCAGGATAAGGTATTTTTCTGTGACTGGAGTATTTTTAGCCAGTAGTTACATCCACAGTGCTCCAGTCCTTGTACTACCACGTTTCAGTGATGGTTTTAATTTCTGGGCTAAGGGGACCTCAGTGAGACTGGTGGCTGGAAGACATTGCTCAAAACTCCATGTCTGTCCATTCTCAGTAAAGGCTCTGCAGTCAGAACCAGGTCCAGCTCCTGCTCCCTGTGGGAATTAAGCTGGAGATGTTAAACCAGTTTTCTAGGTCAGTGTAAATTCTGGGCACGCCTGGATGAAAACTCCGGAGCTCTCCAAATCCTGTTCTGTTCTTACTTGAAAAAAAAAAATCTATGCTTCAAAGTTGTTAGAGCATTCTCCTGCAAGCTGTGCATGTCCTACATCAGAGGTGTGACTACTTTTGTGCATTAAACTCACGTTTTGCTGTTAGGTCAAGCTCACAGGTGCTGTTCCCCAGGACATTGCTGGCTACGCACCGGTAATAGCCAGTTTCAAAGGTGGTGAGATTGCCAATGTAAAGAATGCCAGTGCTTGGATCTGTGACAAACAGGGAACAGGTACAAGTTACTGTTTGTATTCTGTGGAGGCAAACAGTTCTCTGTAGTTGGTAACACTGAGAGCTATTCAGAGATTAGAAACAGGGTTCTCTGATTATTTGGTTATTTGGGGGTCTTTTCTATTCTTTTAATAAAAAACATTTGTCTTCCTTGAAAATTGCTCCAGTGGATTCTGCAAAGGCATAAATATTTCTCCCATTTTAACAATTTAAAGTAATGGCATAGATAAGACTTCAACATGCCACACATTTTTTTATTAAATAGGAAAAGTGTCTTTGTTTTTGACAGCTGTTGGCCAACTTGAATAAGTAAAAATACAATATTATGACATTCACCATCAGAAGAGGAGGATAAATTTTAATTAGCCTATGTGATACACAGTGTTTGAAATGTTGGTACCAGGGAATTTCAGGTCTTGGACACAGTACAACAGTCCTTTAGTTACGCACTAAATTGTTCAGTCACAGGCTTGAGGGTGTTCTCCTCCACTTTGTACCAGCGGTAGGTGGGATGAGGCAATCCCTCTTCACATCTGCATAGGAGGTAGATTAGATGCCCTTTTTCAGGTGTTCCTTCTACTTTGCAGAAAGGTGTTGATGGTTTGACTGTAAAATAACAATGAGGAGAAGAGACACATCATGAGTGCATAGCTGGGGCTGCAATAATCCACCTCGAGTTCTGGTACCGTGCTGCAATTCTCAGTTAAGAACTGAACCCCATTTACAGATTTCCATCCATGATCAGAGTCTTATTATGGATCTGACCAAAGCCTCTCCCATAAAAAAATGGGTAATATTAAATATATGTACATGGCCTAGGATACAGTTTGCATACTAACTGTTATTATGGAGGTGTTGAGACAAAGACTATGAATTACTTTCATTATAATGGGCCACTCACTATTTGTGATACACCATTCTGCCACACAGAAGCATCAGTTTTTTTAGGGACATGGCACGAGCTTTTCCACAGAAAGGGAGAGGATCAAGGCTTGATTCTTCAGTATATTACAGCTGTGGAAGAAATAAATCAACTATAGTTCTGTTAAAAAATATATCTGTTTTGATTTCATTTCCTCACTTTTCACACAAGGTAGGATTCTATCTTCACTTACACCTATTGTTTTTCATTTCCTACCCACAGAAATGCTGTTGTGGTTCTTTTGAGCACTGTCAGGGAAACTCTACCATCAATGAGCTCAGCCCAATTTTGTGTGCATAAATGAACAACCTTTCTTGGGTTTTGTGTGAAAAGTGCAATCTCTAACTCAACTGCTCCAAGATTTACTACTCATTTTGGGACTTTTAGATGAGAATTATCTGTGGTACTTTGATTTTTCAGAGAATGAGTTTACATATATCTTTTTTTTATCCCTGGAAAACAGGCAAGTGAGGTTGGAATTATGTTCTTTTCTGACTGTGATTTGTCAGTCTGACCTTGTATGAATTCTCAAGATAATCAGTGATTAGATGGGGTTAGTACAAACTTTTATCTTATTAAGATGTAAAATATCTCTTTCCACTGCTTTTCATCCTTTCTATCCTGCCTGTTCATGTTTGAACTATTGCTTTTTTCCATCCACAACACACTTTCTACTACTTCCATCCAACATATCCTAAGTTTCTAGAGCTCTTGGGAATTGGTATGAGCCAGAACTCATGGGCTGTACTACTCTGTCCCTAGATTTATGCAAGTCACCATGACCAACGTTAGGTAAAATTAGTGAAGTTTTGGTCTTTTCTGGGGCTGCATCTAATGATTTCAGAGAGAAGTTGTCCCTCCCAGCTAAAAGGGTGTTTTATTTTAATCAAAGCTAGTATCACTCTGTTTTCCCACATGAAAAACAGAGTGAAGCTGGGTAAGTCCAGCTACGCTCTTACCTGCTCACATTGAGTTTTAAAGTTTTTGAGAGGACAAAGTGAATCTGAAGGCCATTGGTGGGAGAGTGAGATTTGGCTGCAGGTCAGGCAAGGGTAGCTGTGGAGTGGCAGCAGGTCCTCTCTGGCTGGAAGCTAGAGGGCACCCAGGCTCTGCCTGCCTCCAGAGCCCTGGGAAGCATCTGCGTCAGTGCATCTGGGAGCCCTTTCTCTGCATCACGGGCCTTGTTTACCACAGTTCTGTACTGTTATTCCCTCTGGCCCTACGTGTTCTGAGCAGTGTTTCATAACATGGGAAGAAAACGACGACACAGCAACAGGGAGGGAAGGCACTTACCCAGCACACTGACAATCACAGATTTTTGACTCTGTCCAGCATCGCCCTGAGGGCTGAAAACTTCACAGGTGTAGGAACCAGTGTCTGAGGGCTGCATGTTGGAGATTGTTATTGATGCATTCCCTGGACCTGTTGCAGCTGTTATCCTGTTCTTAAATGCTCCATAGGAGTAAGACTGGCCTCCTGAATAATAATAGATCTGTGATAAAGAATCAATTGTTAGTTTAATGACAAGAGATCTTCTTGCTGCTTGCTTTGGTACTCATAAGATTGTTGATTTTTGATGAAGCCAAGCAGTGTCACCCCCTGTCTTGCCCCCTTTTCCCAAGAAAGCAGAAATAAAAACATGATACATTTGAATGTATATTTGTAATGGTTCTTAAAAGACAAGCTTTTCAGAAATGGCATTTTTAATTGTGTAATTGACAGTAACGAGATCGAAGCACAGACCGATGCATTTGCAAAACAAAGGTGAGACCATTGACCATCATATGACAATTCTATGAAAAAATGCTAAGTCCTGGACAGTGAATAGTGGTATCAATTGAAGTACCAGTAATTTGTGATATTATTAATAAGTGGCTCAACAGAAGGTTATGACAAGGATGGGCCTGTCATTGCAAAAACTGGGTGACAGTTCCCCAGTGTCTACATGCACAAACCAGGCAAAGTGAACAGTTCCAGCACACTCAGTCGTTTCTTCAAACTGGTGAGAGGTAACCATATAGAATTACAGGTTGTGACCCAAATGGATATACCATTATTCCTGCTGACATTCCAGAATCAGCAGTGTAAATGTATGTATTGAAGTTGAACTAACAGCATGTTTTTTAATTGAAATAGTGGGAAAATGCTTGTAGGAAAAAGCTTCACAGACTCCTCTGAAATGCCATTCACACCTGACTAGTATCAAAATTTTCTTTTGGTCAAAGTTCTCTGCCTTCTAGGGACACTGCAGATCCCTGGGCGAGAAGTATAATTTGCTTTACTTTGCAGATCAACTGATTGCATTTTGAATTAAGAATATTTATTCTTAATTCTATTTATCCACTCTGATATGGTGTTGACTGAAGTCTTTAAGCAATGTTATCTAAAAGCCTTTATTAGCTCAAGACAAGGTACACCCCAAAACTGTCAGAGCACAGCTGGTTTATGCAACGATATGGCTTTGAAATGAAGGTCAGAACCCAGGCTGCACAGCACCAGCAGCTCCAGGACTGCAGCTTGGCCCCATCTCAAGTGCAGTTTTGCATACTCCTCAGCCAGACTTTATCTTTCCCTGCCCCAGGATTACAAACACCAGGTACAGTTGATGCAGGGCTCTGAACACCAAAGCATTCCCAAGGTGTGGAATTCTGGTGTTGCAGTGAGGAGGCATAAGAGTTCCAGGGTTAGCACAGTGACAGACTCGGTTACAAAGTCTGCTGAACAGCTGGAGAGACCCCCTAGTTTCCATTATGTGCATGGGATACCATCAGTTTTCAAACTGATTTTATGCTTTGCAAATGTTTAGAGATGTATCTCTATTGCAGAACTAATGTCTGGATGCACACTCAGTGTATTCCCCAGGGAAGGAGAGTATTCAAATAGAGAGTTTGGTTTAAACAAATTGCTCATCAAAAACCTGGTCTGCCTGGAATTACAAAAACACACTGGCCACACTGGTCTCATTCTACATTTATCTGAGTATGAGCAACAACAGAGTGTTATTTATCACTGTATTAAGTTACAAGAACTGTGACTTCTGACTTCAGACTCCTCTTAAGCTGATGTCCCTAGATAGCTCTCAGCAGTGATGGGCTGGATTTCCATCTCCACTCCATCAACTGCACGTGTTGGAGCTTCCATCAGCTCTTTACACTAATGTGAAATTAGGTTCTACAATGATCTAAATGAAGTAATCTGTGTCTTACCACAGCATGAGAGGAGTGACAGGCCCTTCATACCCTACTAAAAGGCCTGATTGCTGGGAAAAGGCACTAAATTCTACTCAGTCTAACTCAGAGTGATGTGGGATTTATATGAGAGTAAAGAGTAGCAGGAGGTGCCCACTGAGAATTAGCTTAGCTACAGCACATGTTCCTGGGAAATAGGACTGGCATTGAGCCTGAAATGCAGTCAGGACATGCCAATAAACACAACAGAGGAGCAAGTGCTCCTCGGTATATTTGACCTGAAGTCAGGGCGAACTACGTGTTTAAGTCCTTATACAATGCACTGAGAAATGAATTCCCTGTGTTCTCTCTTTCTGATTGAATGAATGCAGGGAAAATATTTTGTGCACACTGCTAAATCTGAGGCAGGTGTCAACACAGCAGAGAATATTTTTTTTCTTCATAGATTTAAACAGAGTCTTTCTGGGTTGTTGGTTTTTTTTTTTCAAGTATGAACATAAAGGCAGTGGAACATCCTCAGGTAATGCATTCAGTTCCTCTGCAGGCTCCTGCCTGTTCTCTGTTCTGCTCCTGTTCGATGCTTATCTTGCTGGCTCTGGAGTTCATTGCCTGAAGGAAGGTGGTAAACACCAAAAAGGCTGACTAATGTTGTGATTAATTACTGAGTGTATATCTTGTCCCAGAGGTATGATTGGATTGTGTACACAGGAAATTTCATTTAAGAGGAACATGTTTTAGTTAATTGGCTGTGAATTCACAGTCCATTTTAAACAATACACTCAAAATGGCTATTTTAAACCCTTGTTCAAAGTGGGTTTATGCTGTCCTTGAAAATCTTGTTCCTGGCTCTCAAAAAACTGCAATTAAAATCTTTGCAAAAAATGTTTCTGTTCCAATTCAAGAGTAAAAAAACTTGTTTTCTGTTGAAGATATGGAAGACTATTTTTGGGCAACTGACAGTTTAATGTTTCCTCCTACAGACACACATCTCATTGACATTTCTTTCCATTTTACCTAAAATGTCTGTATGGAAAAACTGTATTTAGTCAATGGTAGACTTTTTCTGGAGGCCTTTTAATCTGATGTGATAAATATATTTTAAGTGCACCGTCTTGAATGCAAAAAAATACGAAAGAAATCTGTGCTTCTCTTGAAAAAATACACTTTTCATGTCCTGAAGCAAATCATGAGTAGCTCTAGTGTAGTCGATGATTTACCAGAGTAGAAACAATCTTGAGGGTGCAGTAATGGTTGCTGCTTCTCCTTACCAGCTAGTTTGCTCAGGCAAGTTTTTATATTAATGGTGCCTTTTCACATTCCGTGGCAGCAGCTGCCTGGGATGACTAATCAAACAACTGACTGCAAGAAGAGCGGAGATTATCACTCCTAAAACTGCTGTCCCTAATAACTTCACAATCTGAGACACCAGTTTCTGCAAAGCAGCCAAGTTGCCCAGAAAACATCTCCCTGACCTTAGAAAGCGTTGCAGTTCAGTCAGTTATTCAACCTGTGGGCCAGGCGGTGCCTGGAGCTGCTCTCAGGAGACATCCATCCTTGTGGGCTTCCTAAGGCAGTGATGCAGTTACTCTGCATTTCCACAGCCAGTTTCTGCTGCAGCCAAGAAAAGGATTTTGGCCCATAGTCTTCCAAGGCAGTTGAGTCCATTATTCATGTACCTGTTTGGGTCAGCTGGATTACAAACAGACCAGGGAATTGGGAATGATCATACTCATTTGGAAGAAAATCTTGGTAATCTCAATGCACTCCAGATGCTGGAGACAATATTATCTGTGTCCCAAATTCTGGAGGATCTGGTACATAAAATCACATGTGCTTTTCTTATCCTCTAGCCTGACTTGTGGAAAGGCTGCTCCTCTTCTAGAGAGATGGTGAGGAAAGTTTTTGCCTGCAGAGGAAGCAGTCGGCAAAGCTGATGCTGAGTTGAAGATTTTCAAAAGCTGCCAGATGTTTGGCAGCGTGTGAGGAACCCAACTGCAGGTTTTCTTTATACAAATTCTATAGAAATATCTTCCTTAGGGTGTGGAGGGGGCGTGTGAGAAAGCAGTCAGTAAATTAGGAGAAACATGCTTCCATCTGCTTCCTTTCTTCTCGGGACAGGACAAATATATACTAGGATTTGCATAAATATGTGTCTTTCAAATGTCTTTGGATGGACTCATTCATAACTTCCAGGTCAATACTCCTTCCATCCCCCATCTCCTGGAGTCACAGCATCACATTGCTGTACATGCCCCGTGCATATGGATATCAGAGCTATAAGATGAGATGTATTTGAAGATGTGTTACAAAATGTCCACTGAATCTCCACAGAACTTTTGACTTCCTGACTGGGGGGCAATTTCAGGACATGACTTCCTTTCCAACTCCCTCCCCCAGCCCCTTCTCCCTTTTCCCACCAGCACATGCAAAGCTGTAGCATCCTGTTCTGTGACGTTTCTCAAGGCTGATGGATTCAGTGTGTGACTCACAGTCTTTGCCTGGAGAGCTGGAAAGCTCAGGCATTCAGAGGGCCCCATCATTGGGTTGGTTTGTCATTTTCTGTTTGACATTTTCTCAAGCTACCAGAAAAAGAACTGTTAAAGTCTCTTTCTCACTGATAAAAGCACGGGAGGACTGGTTTGAGATCATGATCTCATTTTGAATTCTGAGGACAGACAGAATTTATAAAATAACAACAAGGTAAAAAATTTTCATCACTCCCCTAAGCATCTTACCATCTAATTAGAGAACAAATGCCACGCACTGAGAGTGTTAATGAAGGCCCAAGGCTCAGGTTCTGAACTTGAGTAGATAAGAAAGGAAATGCTTACACGTGCATCGGTTTCTTTGACAGTGTGTCACATGATTTGGTCTGGGCCCAAATGCCTTATTTCATCCACAGCTTCTTTTCACACATTTTTGCCAAAACTCTGATCTGCCAGAAGGTAGTAGGGATATTATGTCCTGCATTACTGGGGTTTTTGCATGGATAATCAAGGGTGTTAACAGTGACTAGAAGTGTCTTGTTGCAATAGCGTATTAGTAGAAGAGAAAAGGGAGGGAGTCAGAAGCCTTTAGAGGATTAATCATTCAGCAGCTTTAACTGGTGAAGAATACTTTTGAGGAGCAGCTCTTTGATGTTCTCATAGTATTGTTCTTGGGGCTGAACTATTAGTAAATAATTCCTACAGTGCATCAAGCACAAACATGTTTTCTCAGTGCCTTTGGTGTAACTGCTCTTCAGCAGTTATTATTAGAGCTCAGTTTGCACTGGGTTGTGCCCTGCACTTCATGGTGAGACAGGAATCCCGCTGCAGTCAGAGACTTTGGAATGGATTACAGCTGGAACGCTGAGCTGACAGCTGAGAGGAAGCCAGTTCAGCAGGCAGCTCTGTGTCCTCTGTATCCACTGCATCTCAAAATGTTTTTGTATTCTATAAAGGAGATCCAGGATGATTTTTTTTTCCTATGTAAGTATGTAGTCCCAAATCTGGGCTATCCAGACTTGCTTACATTCAGCCCAGAGACTCCTGGTGTGTGGATTTGCCCTTCAGGTACCCTTTGGGCAGAATATTGCTGAAGGTGCTAGTTCAGCCACCTAGAATAGCTGTGGTGGAAAAAAAAAAACCCAACCAACAGCTACATCCAAAATAATTTTGATAGAGAAAAATGCAATTAAAAAGAGGGTGAGTTAAAAATTCTGAATGATACATCCAATTCAACTTATCCCAAGTCATGTGCTAGTTTTAACATTTTAATCCAGGACACGAATATAGGTTTCACAGCAGCATAAATCTAGTAGAAGCTATTTAGCTCTTTTTTTCCCTTAAGATTATGGTGATTGTTTTCTTACCTTGTATCTCCAGCTACATCTTCCCCGTGCATCTGTCACATACACCATCTTTTGACATTGACTGACTGACTTTTCATCCATACTCAGAATACCGTGACACGGGGAATGCTGTATTTGAGTAAAAACGTGCTGATCTGAGAGTTAAATGAGACTTTAAATGTTCCCCCAAAAGCAAAGAGCCTCCTCTCCACACAGCTCCCCACCTACCATCAGTGCTGATCACAAGGGCAGGGTGCCTTGTGTTCAGCAGATTTTGCAGAAGATCCCTCAAGCCTTGTCAACCGTGAGATGCAACAGAATCTTATTTCTAAGTTTTACCTAACATTAGGCAAACTAAAATTGAAGCCTAATGTTTGCTCCAAACCCCCTAGTTACAACCTGATCATTTTCTACTTATCTGCACTTTCCTTTGTGATAAGCACAGGTAGTCCACCATAATCCCACTGACATCCAGGGAGTCACTCCAACTGCAGCGATGTGACAACAGCATCTCCGTTCCTCTGCACTGGAGGCGTTGCCTCTGCTTTCTGTGAAGCTCTTCCTTATAAGTGCCTGCTCAGTCATCTAAGTGCTAGATAAGACTCAATTTTAAAAAATCACCTCTAGGCAAAAAGAAACGCTGATGTATGAGAGTGGCCCTTTCCAGGGAGTTTTCCTGTAATACTTCAGGATGTGCTCTCACATGGTAGCCCAGTGCCCACAGCTGTGCCTTGCTTTGTGCTGGGCAGCAGAGTTGTGCTGGCACTGGGACTACTGATAATTTGGGGGTTCAGGGTGAAAGGAGCCAACACAGCTGTGCTCAGGTCCCTCTTCTTGCCTCTTTTTCCTTCCTTGGGCTTTCCTTCCCTGTCCCCTGTTGCTGAACAACATGCCATAAGCATGCTCCCACTTTGGAAAGTGGCTCCTCAGGCCTGCAAGGGTGGGTGTGAGGACAGGAGCAGACTGTTCACAAGGGAGCAGTGCCATCCTCCCCTTCTGTAAGGGGTGCAGTGAGACCCTCCCTGCTCCTGTCCACAGAGTGCTACTTTCTTGGTAGTACAGAGGTGAGAAAAGGACAGGGCAGGGTGAAAGCCAATATATAAAATAAATGGAAAATATTATTTGTGTTACACGCTGCCAACACTCCTCCCCTCTCAAATGCCCATCAGTAATTTTACCAAAGAAGTGTCAATGTCACTGTTTGCAAATATTTCAAGCTTGCTTTTTTTTAGAGAGCATTTTCATAAGAAGTCTATCAATAATTCTATTTCTCCTACGAATAACAGGCATCCATGACCTTTTACTCATCTAGTGAATTTAAAAGTTCAATCAAGAATCCTGCCCTGGGCACATCTTGTGTAGCCAGGCAGTATCCCTGCTAATTTCACTGACTTTAGCTGTGGGTGGCCTGGGCTGGAGGCTCAAGGTGTGGCCCTGGTTGGGCTCAGGAGTTGTATTTAGCTTTGCAAGGCTGCAGCCTCGCCTGTGCAGAGTCAACAGAGGCTTCAGGCTTTCAAACATTTACTTAGGTGCTTTACACTGAGGCCAGCGGAGTGACTCAGAGCATGAAATGAAACACAGATGTAGGTCTTAGCAGGAGCTGAGACTTTACCTTTTGAACCAGGCCAGGCTGTGATGTACCCTGAGTGAGCTGAATAAATAGTGTTTGCCTCAGTTTGTCTAGATGTAAAATAGAGATAGCTCAGTATTGGAAAGTCCTCAAGATCCTTGGCTGGGAGTTATTATTTAAAAATTAAATTTGTCATTAAAGGACACGTTGCTAAGGGCTAAATGGAAAGAAGAAAAAGTCAAAAATATATATGGCATCCTATTTTCCATGATTTTATGCTTACGTGATTGAGTTCAAGCAAGGGGAATTACTTCTACTGGAGAAACTTCTTAGGAAAAGAGCAGAGTTAGGCTCAATTAGTAAAAACCTCTATATTCACACACTATATATAGCTGTGCTGCCTTCAAAACAGTGCTGTGAACACCTACCACTGCTGTTTGCTGCCTGCCTTTTGTCGTGCTGCCTGTGAGCTGCCTGGTTGTGGTTTCACCCTCGCTGCTGTAACCGCCAAGGGCTGATCTGTGAGCACCTGCACCAGCCCTGGGAAGGGTGAGCACTGTGGGGCAGGGGGTGAGAACATCAGAACCAGCAGCCAAAGACAAAACCAGCCTCACAAAGGCTGTGCTGGGAGGCAGATCTGCCCAGTAATGAACAGCACGGCCTCACCTGGAGGCAGGGTAAAATCTGTTGGTGAATACTCAGGGGCATTAAATTAGCACTAGTCCTGATCCTGGTCTTACTGATTTCACCCCAGGCAGGACTGTACCTGAGCCTATGTACAAAACACTGCAAAACATGTATTGTAAGTGGCAGGGGAAAATAAAGGGCTATCTAAGACCTCTGCTTATTATATGCTGTGTTCTAAAATCTAGTAATTTAAACCTCCTGTTCATTAATGCTTCAAGCAAAAAGCATCCTAATGGCATAAATTTGCCTTAATTAATTGTGACATTCTACAGTTTGCTTTATTATTTGCTGCCACTCTAGAGAGACAGGGCCATATTCTCAATTATTTGAATAAACAATATGTATTAAAATCAAGATTTTTTTCCCCCACACATACTTGTTATGGAGAACATCTCCTCTGCTTAATCTTATTATTGTGAATATACTGCCTATGTGAATAATAGGGTCATCAAAACATCTACCATTTAGTAAGATGATAGGAATATTTAAAAATGTAGCAGGTGGGAGAAGTAGATGTATTTTCTGCTTTTCTTTTTGAAAAATTGGCAGAAATTTTCAGCTTTCAAAAATGGCATTTGAAAATGTTATCCATTTAGTTGCTGAAAAAAACGGCTTTTGAATAGAGCCAGAATTTTCAACAAACTTTTTCAGGGCAAATATTTATAAGGAAGTGTTTGTTTGTTTATCACAGACATGTTAGAAGAATCTAAATATCTCATACAATTAAATAATCTTAGTCCACTTAAAATGCAAGCTATTTTTCTGTTATTCAGTAAGATATGGTGCCAGTCTTTTCAATATAGTTGGTTTTGTCGTCTTACCAGCATATTAAATATATTTTTGACTTGCATTTTGGTATTGTTTTACCTAAACAATGAAAGCCAAAGCTGGCAATCTCCTCTATTGCCATACATATGTTTCCTGCTTGGAACAAAATGTGAAACTTAATTCACCTATGTGCCAAGCCACTGGGGCAAAGCCAGGTTTGTAGAGAGATTATTTTTCTTGTTTAAACTTGTAGGAGAAACACATGCAGGCTTTCAGGCCTTTCTGAAACTCAGTAAAAGTCACCAACCTGAAATAGAAATAGCAACCTTATGGGGAGGGAGGGTGAAAATCTAATTTCGTGTTCATCTGTGTTGTGTAATTTCTTAAACTTTCCACAGGCAGTCACAGTCTGTCCTTCCCAGTGTTTGCATTAACACCATTAATTTTTTTGTGAATAGGTTCAAAATGGTAAGGAATTGCCACACTGTGATAAAAGGACACAGGGTCAAATAATACAAGACTGAATGTGCTGCTGAAAGCCCATTTTAGAAAGAGCAGTGCCCCAGTCCCGCAGCTCTTCATACATATGCACCCTCCAGGCTCAGAGAGCAGCAAAGGGGACCCTCTGAGCTTCGCTGAGCCCAACAGCCAAGGAGAAGTGGCACTGCAGGGAAAGGAGATTGTACCTTGGTGTTCAAGGAGAACGGGATTAGCCACTAACCTGTGGCCTTTCCAGACTGAACCGACTTTATTTAATGAAAATGCAAATCATCCATTGCAAATGTGTTGCGGTGTGAAAGTGAATTTACCGTGAAATTAGTTTCAGACGGGAGAAAACCAGCTGCAATTTTTCTCAGTATTGTTTCTTACAGTCCTTTTAGGCACAGCTTTCCCATTGCCTGCAGTCAGAGCTGCAGAAGCCAGGAGTGAGCACTGGAGGGATTCATCCATCAGGTTTCCCTGACATTTGGTAGTCTTGCATCAGTTAGTTCTTGTTGAGTGTATTCTGAACCACCCACAGTATTTTATGATTATAATTCTCAGGGGGTATTTTTCTCATCATTGGTCGCAGTTTACAAACGGGTTTTCCCTCCTGGATCTCTTGAAACTGATTCTCCCTCTAAAATACTTATAACTACAATCTGCTTATTTCCCTTGGTTGTAACCAGAAAATGCATTTATTATCTTGCAATATGGAAAATTTGATGCAAGTAGAACAGAGACACTCTAACCAAACCTGAAGAAGATGGGCTTGATTCTATCTCAGTACTGCCCTTCCCACCTGAACAAGTGGTTAAAATTTAAGATGTAACATACTGGATCAAGATGATAATATATTGTACTACATACAACTTAGAAAACCTGTAGCTACCACCCTTTCATGAATAATTATTCATTTAATAAAATAGTTTTAACGTGAGGAAAGCAAACAATGAGTAACATCTACTCATACAATTAATCAGGTAAGGTATGCCTACATCAGTCTGGCATTCAGCTGGAGTCAGAATTTGGGATGGGCCCAGAGTTTGTACTTGGCACTGATACAGGCTTTATCTGTGGCTGTGATACACTGCAGGAGGGTAAGCAGTTCTGTCTTAGGTTAAGTTGCCATTTCTTATATATTGTCTATAGCTGTTAAATGCCAAATATCTTACATCCTGCACATTCTGCAATTTACAGACGGTCTAATTCTGCTATAATTGATAAACCAAATAGAAAGTTTATCAACAACGGCAAGCTTCCTATTGCAATATTATTAGGAAATTGGTGAACGTGACAAGAATATCCTCAGTGTGGACTGTGACATTCCTCTAAGTCAAATCTCTTTACATCAATTCTCAGCTGTAACACCAGGCAGGAGGATTGAACTCTTAGAAATGTTAGCAACGAGATAAAACCAAACTGATTGTTTCACGGGCACAAGCCTTACTCCAGGGCATGGAAAAAAATCTGTCATCTTCAAGGATGCAGTAACACATCTAATCAGCATTTCTTCTTGTAAAGGAAGGTGTTGCTGACTGCTCAGCACCTGTCAGGACTGAGCTGATGGGAATTCGTACCCTTTATGTTATGCTGGGAGTGAATTAATTTCCCCACCAAAACGTAAGATTAACAGATAGCTCTCAAAGTTTGGGCAGTAGAGTGAGTATACTGACTCCTTCCAGGCAAACCAGGCTGCTCTGCAAGGTTTTTACAGCCACATGAGAGGCTTGGGCAGTGGTTACAGCATGTAGCTCTCTGGTTTTGGTGTCCCACACAATCCCCATGCTGCTTCCGTGCTGACACTCCAACCTACCACATGGTCTCATTACACCCCTGGGGTAAGATACTATTTGGCTTTGCAGCCTCTCGGGTTCTCGGGAAGGGCAGGGAGTATTTGCCTTTAATCTCCAATTGTTCTGCTTCCACAATGACAGCTGTGGGATGCCTTGAAATACCAATGCAAGTTTGCTGTGGCGAATTTCCTGCTATAACAACTTTCTGCAGAGTCCTGCCAAAACACTCCCTGCTCTCTTTGTGCTGATAGTCCATTGTCATGCATCGTTCCTCTTACTGAGCCACTGAATTAAGGAGCTCTTGTTTGACCCTTAAATGGAGAACACATTGTCATAGACAAGGGCGTCTCACCAGGAAAGCAGCCTTCACAATGGCAGGAAATATCTGCCAGACAAGAGAAGAGGGAGCTGGTTCAGGGGCTGCAGTGCTTGTGTGATTTTTTGACACCTGGTCTTTGCTTCACACTTCCTGTGTGACTTGGAGCAAGTTGTTTGATCAT
The DNA here is from genome assembly GCF_003984885.1 of Neopelma chrysocephalum. NCBI lineage: Eukaryota > Metazoa > Chordata > Aves > Passeriformes > Pipridae > Neopelma > Neopelma chrysocephalum. The sequence continues at coordinate 1,477,319 of NW_020897733.1, forward strand.
CTGAATCACTTTTGTAATTTCTCATCGGTTTCTGAAGGAATTCAGGATGCCAGTGGGATCTAGGAGCCCAGACAATTTGTTCATCTGCCCCTAAATTTCACTGCATCCCAGTCCTTAGTCCTTAGGTGGGAACTACCTGCCTCCCTGGTCTGTAGTAAGGATAATCCTACCCGATGTAACAAGACACTTTGAAGACTTGAGGATATCTAAATATAATTTCATAATAATAATAAATAAATATCTTACAGTGTGCAGCTGGCTCTCTTTGGCACTGTAAAAGCTCCACTGAATGAAGAAGTTTCCCAGCGGTGCAGAACTCGTGTAGGTGCAGAGGAGGGTGGCATTTCCACCTGTAGTGACATTCACTGTCTTCTCAGGGACAGTCACCACAACGCCGCCGACGTGGCCTGTGGGCAGAAAGTGTGGTGAGGAGAGATCACCCAAGGAGAGATCAGGCCCTGGGAGCTGTGCAGGAGTGTCTCACTCCCTGTGTTAGCAAAGGAACCCAGAGGACATGCCTAGTTGTTCTCCTTTTCAGTACAGTTTCCCTTGGGCTTTGTGTGGAAATTTCAGTGACAACAAGCTGGGAGTGGGTAAAAGCTAGCAAGCAAATAAATCCCCCAGAATACCTGTGCCCTTACAAGAAAGAATCTGAAAAAGCAGTGTTCCTAAACCCATACTTGCTCTCACTTGCAGATACTCATCTTCTCACTAAGAGCTTGTGGCTAAACCGAACCTTTCTTCTGCACTTGCAGTGCTCTCCTGTGCTTGCACTCTCATTCACAGCTGTGTCTTGACCTCTTTTCCAGTCTTTTGAGTTTTTTTTTTGCTGTTATTTTTTTACATGTCTGATCTCCTTCACTGTGGAGCACCATCACCTGTTGTCTCTTTCATTCTATGTTCTGACTGGGACTCCATGACACTGTTGGGTCCCTCAGGCTGGAGCCCAGCAGCCTTTCGCTGCTTTTCTTTTGCTAATTACTTTGTTTTTGTTTAGATTTCTTAGGGTTTACATCCAAAAGCTGTTTTTTTTCCACACCAAGCTAAGCTTTTTGAATGTGGGTTGTGCAAAGTTCAGTGATAAATTCATCAACCCTTTCTGCTGTGCTCAAAGCAGAGAGGGAGCAAACATAACCTGTGAGCCCTTCCCCATAATGTTCTGATCAGTCTTGAGTGCACAGTCATAGAAAGGAAAGGAATCAAGCACCATGTTACAGTATTTATCTGTTTCTATCCTCTGTGTAACCAGCAATGTTGACACACAGCAACAAAGCTTGAACTGTCAGAAACATGCATCTGAATTTCAGGGGTTTCAGAGGTCGCTGAGCCCAGTTTTAGAGCTGCTGTGTAAAGATTCAGAAGGAGAATATATTTCTTTTGAATGTGATGGAAAGCATAAGTCTTTTTGAGATTTCTGTGCAAAACAGGCAAGTTGAGAATTTCATCTTATAATAATGTTCATGTGGGTTTATTGCACATATTAATGATAGAGGCAAAACATGTAAAATATTCTTCTCAATGTAATATCTGTACATTTTATGTTCAGGTGCTGCTTTTGAGAGTTTAAGCAGAACCTCCAGTAATACCAAATGCTGAAATTATCAGCCCAGTGAGAGAAAACATTGTTTAAAAAGCAAACAATCTATTCTGATATTTTTAACCGTATAAATATTGCAGATTTTTCAGTTGCTACAGTATGCAAGCCTATCTGAACTCTGGGTACTATTTCCCTTGTTTGATGGCTTCAATAGTAAAAGCTCACTGCAAGGAAGAAAGGAATAATTTACTTTCCACGTTGATGGAGCTAGGATGAGAATTAGTGGGTTTAAACTACAACAAGATTTATATTATATGTGACGATAGTCTCACAGGAATGGCTGGAGACTGACCTAGATGTGTCAAACCTGCCTTGGGGAAAGAAGGGATCCCAGGGCTGGCTGCCAGTCCTACTTGTCTTGTGAGTTCACAGCAGCTTAATCCGTACTGAGATCCAATATAAAAGCTGTGTCATATTATTTTAGGTATCTCAGTTCACAGTTCTCAGCTTTAAGCATTAGTGTTGGCCAGAGGATGATAGTTTCTTGCCACACAGTTTACACGTATTTATTTTCTGCTCTTTGCAGGATTAAAGCTACGGTTTTGCAACACAGTGTCATTCTACTGAAAACATCCATTTTCCAGTCATCTGCTCCACGTATTTCCTTTATAATTCTCTGGTTTTGGAGTCAGGAGTGCCACAGAGCCTGACTGTTATAAGCTTTTTTGGAAGAAATGAATTTTTAGCAGAGACAAGCATTCTAGTTTCCATACAACTGTATATTTTGAAGAAATACAATTAATTGAAATAGGCTTCACTCTAGTAAAAAGATAAAGTCAAAACCTATAAGACTGACCTTGTCCAGTGAGCTGTTTAAAGCCAACACTAATTGCAAGATGGAGCTTTTGACTGACAGCGGAGTGAACTGGACCCACAGAGCCTGTTCCCTCATCACGGATGTTAATGGGAGTTTCGCTTTGCATTTAGTTCACTGTTTACAGTTTCTAACCCCTAATCCCATTTCATACATACAGGCCTTTTGGTTTAAATGATAAAAGTGCATGAGTAAGAACTAGCTCAGTGAAAAAAGCTAGTGTGAACACGACCACAACTTGTTTAGAACAGTTGATCCATGTCTTTCACTCGTCAATATTATGGTAAGGCCTTTTCCTTCCTACAGAGAAAGTCTTTGCAGTTAATTCAGAATCTCCCACTTTCACTGAAGTCCTTTGCAGTGTTTAATGCTCATGAAGTAAATCCAAGTTTGCTGACCTTTTTCTAGCCATGACAGAAAACCCCAGTCAGTGGCACCCATCAGTCTGGACACACTGCTAGTCTTAAATCCAGAACTTTCAAATTAGAAGACGTTGTTTTCAAAAGTATTGGTACCAACTCTGAATTACTTTTCATTTCTAAGGTAAAAATCTGTTGGGTTTCCGCCTATGTGAGAGTTAGAACACTGAAAGTCCAGGAGTATTAATGTTTAATATTTAAAATATTTCTATGGCATCCAAACCAGATAATTCCATCTTGAAAAGAACACGTGGAAGTGAACTTCCATTTTCTGTAGTGGATACAGAGGCTGTTCATCTCCATGGAACATTGGACTTAAAATGCCTGTTTCTGTATATATTAAAAGTAAAGCTTAGCACAATGAAATGTCCTTGAAACATTAATAACATATAATCTTTAATATGCCATATAATTCCTAGATTCCACAAAATTTATGTTGTCACTTAACTTCAGGGAAATCCAAAGATTATTTGCATGCTTTAAGTTAAGCATCCCCCCAAATTTTTAGGTGGCCGTGGGACTGAGTCATCATTTCCCAACCCTATTACCAAGGGCAGACAAGAGCTGAATGTGGGAAAACCCAACCTTGAAACACTTGAAAGACCCAAACGCTCCATGCAAGAGCTCTTTGCCTCTTCCTGATGTTAGAGCAAAGCATTAATCTACCAAAGCTAAAATTCTGTTCTTGAGTAAAAATCTCTTACCAGGCAATGGTCAGTTTGCAGATTTCCACAAAATGGCCTAGCAGTACAGCCATGATTTTCATTCCATCCTGAAATAAATCACCTTGAATGTTCTAGTTTGCTAGTCAGGTTCATCTGCTCTCTCACTTCAGCAAGTTCTTTAGTCCAGTGCTATTTCTATCAGTTTGTTATTCTTACCTGCGAGGACGGCAAGAATTGAAAATATCTCCAGCATCGTTGCACACATTGTCTTGACGCTGGGAGAGAAAAGAGACCAGATGCTGCTTCTGACTTCAACTGAAACTCAACTGTTTTATTTTTTTAAGTGGGTTTTTGTTTTCCTTATCAGCTGTGTATCACCACGTCAGTGAGCTGTTTCATACTCCTTTATCACGTGTGTGCCTTTCCCCGACTAGTGGTGTGACGGTTCACTTGAAACCATTTTGTGGGGCTTGAGCAACTAAGGGCTTTGTTAATAATAAACCTTTGAATCAGAGAACCCCAGGTTCCCCCACTTTTGCCAGGGCCCAGCAGTATTTGTCCACCTAAGTAATTCCACTGAGTACAAGAAAAGTATTTGTAGAGCTATTTAACAGTCAATCTGATTACCAGTGTTGGAGTCAGGCCTAATATGAATAAGGAATAATCTTTATTTCCTTTTAATGCTATAATTTGTTTTCAAAAATGGGCATGTGGTGATAATACATTGGCAGTAAATTTTCACTTTCAAACATATATCTTATACAGTTTTATACAGAATGATTACACTGGACTCAGGATTGCCTTCACATTTTCATATTGAACTCATCAATGAGAAAACATACCAAAATAAAGATCAAATAAAAGTTATCTTCTAAACAGATAGCAAAATCTGTTTCATCCAGTTTTAATCCATGAAATTCAATGTTACTAATTAAAAAAATGACAAGGTGAAAATACTGATTTTTACTTAATTGTAATACCGTATTTATATAGTGAAAAAAGCAGTAGGTGGAGGTTAGAACCTGAAGAATAACTTAGAATAACTTAGATTTCTTTGTCCTTAATGGTTGCAAAACATCTCTCTCTGCAGCTCATTAGGAACTGAAGGTGCTCAGCTTCCTTTTTGTGTTGTGTCATTTGACTGAGGCTAATTCCAAGCCCCAGGCTGCAGTGGGAGTAGCTGGCTCTGCGTACACAGCCAGAGAGAGTGAGTGGCTGAAGACATAACAGAGGGCAGCATTGCCTTTTAGATGTGTGCCTGCACAAGGAGCAAGGCAAGTAAAATAGCCAATGACTTTTTTCCATGCTTGTTGAAAGCATGGGTCTAGTTAATGCCTGATGATCCCATCTTTCTAGTGGCAGGCAAGGGCAGCCACCTTTTCCATGGCAGGAGCCCTGGTGTGGCATGGGAAGCCTGTTTGGAAGGTGGGGCTCAGCATCTGGCCAGGTTGGAGGGGAGAGGTATGTCCAGAGTCTCCCTCATCTCTCGTGATGTGGTGGTACATTCTTCAGCATAGAAGTTGTGAGTTACTGGTTGCATCAGTTACTGTTGGGATCAGATTTATGGACTTAAATTAATTTTATTCTCCCAGATATTTCTGTGTGTGGCAGATGTTTGAATAACCTCTGGGCAGATGGTAGGGTTTGGTGATATTCTTATATAGGCTATCTCCAAAAGTTTTATAAAGGATGTCTTTTCCTTATTTCTGACTATCAGCACTTCACCCAGCATTCCCACAGGGCAGGCAGTGCTTGTCTTTAAGGGATGGGGAGGGCAAAATTTGGAACAGTTAAATGTCTCATCCAAGGATTCACAGGTGACCCAGAGTCCAAAAAGGAATGTGTACATTGAAAGACTGAAATTCAAATTCAGATTCCTTCCAAAACTTGAAAAGCATTTAGATTCACCTTCACTAAGGAAGCATGGAGTGATCCCGAGTGCACATGGCAATTTCTCACTGGCTTTCCCCAAGTCAGCCTAAAATGGGAGCTGCTGCTGATTTCCAATCATTTAGTTATGGATGATCACAAATGATCTGAACATGAGACAACCTACAGACCCATTTCAGTGATTGCCTGTGGCAGCTCCATAATGCCCAGGAGTCTGATTAGTAGCTCACAGAGCACTGATCCTTTGCAAAAGACGGCAATTTTCAAGAAGATGCAAAAAAACGTTGCCACCCCACACAGCAAGGCAGCACCTGCACAGTCCTATATCTTTACCACAGTATCAGTGTGTCCTCTAATTCCCTCTCATTTATCAACACTGAAGTCCTTTCTCTGGCACTTAAGGCCCCTTCAGCTAATATATACTTATACATACATACATATATATATATGTGTGTATGTACCCTGTTACACTTTATTTTTGCCAATTACTACATTCCTGGAGGGTGACACGCTCAGTCTGACAGAGAACAGGAGCCAAGAACACAACACAAGTTCTACACTAATATGTGCCTGTTTAAGCTGGGGACACAGGGCTGAGGTTGCCAATTACAGAGTGGGTGTAGCTCATAGCAAATGATTGCAACCATCCATCCTGTTTTACAGGGGATACCGAACACCAGGAGCATTTACATTTGACTATTACCCGCCTGGGGCCCATTTCCCATGTCAAACCAGAGGTGTGTACCCCAACACTGACCTTCCCAGCCCTCCGGGGTTATTCTCTGTCAAGGTAATAGATGGCACCTGTCAGCTGCTGACTTTGCTTCCAGCTCATTGCTCCTGGAGAGCAGCACTGCCTGTTCAGGTCACCTTAGGAGAACTGAACACAGAAAGCAAAATCTGGTTTGGTTTGATGAGTTAAGTTACAGTAGGACAACAACGAAGCTCTTGCTTACACTGCCAACCCTCGGCTAAGAGGAGAGAACAGCCCAGAGTGCAGCAGCACAGCAGCCACTTGGCCATGGGTGGAGCAAAGACTCTTATCTCCAGATAAAATAGAAGTGGCCAGTACCAGGAACTGTGTGTTAACAGACTTTGTGAGTCAAATCTGTGTACACTGAAACATATTCAGAAATGTTCCCTTTCAAGCAAATACCCTTGTATTCACTCTCTAAATATGTGTCAGTCATCAAAAAATGAAGCCCAGAGGCCCACCCTGAGCAAGGCAGCATCGTCCAGACAAGCATTGCCAGAATATTTAGGAATTGCTTCTGTTGGCCTGAAACCTAATTAAAAAACTTCCTACGGAATTCCATGTTTCACTTGACAAAGCTCAGCAGCATTTCAACAGCTTTGTCTTCCTGAAATATGCTAAATCTGTAATTGTTTGAAGACACCAAACCCAGCATAACCCAGTGATTTATAAAGCTCTCTAGTTCAGTATCACAGCTGATGGCTGGGGATGAAGAGAAGTGTGTAGTTAAAGATTCAAACAAGTACAGCGAAAGAGCTGCTTTAAGCCTTTAAATCCATCATTAGGTTGATTTTCAAATGCACAGTACAGTTTTCCTGCCTGTTGCACAATTGTGGTCTAAAAAAAAATATTTATAAGCTTTTCTGCCTAAAAGTAAATTCATGAACTCACTGCTATTTTTAAACTTGCAGAGAGTGAAAGACTGTAAAGGTACCAATAATATAAACTCTTCTGAGGAGAGCACCATGGCTTGTCACCTCAAATTAGCTTGGACAGAAATACACCTAATCCTCTGCATCCAATTCCCAGAATCAGCACAGCTTGTTATCAAAAAGCACAATTCCATTTTCTTGTAAAGGGTTTGGACTGGTCTTTTTTTATTGTCCTTCTTCCTTTTAACCATTCAAAAGCCAGCATTTCCTAGAGCAAAATCCCTGCCCAACAGGCTGTCTGCTTTCTGGGGGAGAAAAAAAAAGGAAAAGCACTGAAATGAGATAGAGCAGAACATTGATTGCCAGGAGATCAGAGAGCTGCAGGCCAGGCATCAGCACTTCGAGCACTTCACCCTGGCTGTGCTGGGGGAGCTGCTCAGAGAAGAGGGCTGGGAGATCTGGTGCAGAGGGTGTCTTGGGACAGCAGTTAATGCCCATTTTAAATATACCCCCTCTGGGGCTGCAATGGCTGGGACGGATATTCTAACATTTTCCACATTTCTGGACTATTGCAGCTGAGGTAACTTGAACATTTTAGATTGCTAAAAAATGTGGCAGTCAGTTAATTCAGCAGGATGTTGTTGAGAACATGCAGAATGCTAGACCTCTGCCATCTGATCTGGCCTGTTTGACAGACACAGACGATGTAAGAAGCTTTTTTATCTTGTGTTGCTTTAGGAAGCTGATGCCTGCTGTAGGCAAAGGGATTTGTTTGTGTACAACACATTGCAATAGAACTGTAACACCTGTACCCACACCAGTGTGTATTTAGTTACCAAATTCCATGTGAAATCACTGTGAATGTAAGCACCTGGATAAATTTGTGGATCTGGCTCAGGCCTTTTGTGTTGCTGGTAACACTCCTCTGGTCTTCCCTGCCTTATGTCCTGAGAAAAGCATAAAAAAACAGAGAAGCAGCTGCTGGTGATGCTTCCCCAGACCTCCTGGGGATGCTGGTGTAGCATCCATGTAACCTGGAATTGGGCTGTCTTGGATTGTGCTGGACCACGATGATGGAAGTATTGGAGGGAGTTTTGTCAAAGAAGCAGAGCAATGGTTCTGCAGCAGTTGAGGTGTTATTACAAATGGTAAGTTTTAACCCTTTGTGTGCAGGTGAGCTGAACACCACGAGTGCCCTGGCTGATGCAGGCTAAAGAATGACTTTCTAACAGAAAGTGCTACCATCAAAGAATCCATTTATGTGCTGTGGCTCAGGTGTGAAAACCAAAGCAAGCTCTCCACTGCATGATAAATCACAGTAAAATGGTTCTGTCTTTGTATCATTGCTGTTTCTTTGGATTTGCATTGGCTGCATCACTGTTTCCCTGCATATGGTTAACTCTCCTTGTTATGTCTTTTTTTCCCCTCCCATTTTCTTTTTCATGTGGCTTCAGAATTGAAGCTAATCAAGCAAAAAAAAAAAAAAGAAAAGGAAATTTGCAGTGAGGATCTGGGGATTAAACTGTCTGTCAACCTTATCAGAGGGAAAGGTTTTTTTTCTAATCATTGTTTGCATTTTCATAGGTTAACAATTTTTGAAACTGTTAAATGATATTGTTCCTTCAGTTTGGCAGCATTTGTTGCACTTGTCTACAATGAAAAATGCTTTCAGCTTAAGAGTGCATGGAACTGTATAATTTGTATGGTGCCTGCCTTAACAGGTATGATAATGTAATTTTAGGATTACTCTGCCAAATTAAAACCTGGCATAAAATTCATGCAATTGGGCTGAACTCTAGACTTTCCAGCATCTCCTGCTGCCTCTGAAATGGAGGGTTCAGGTGGATTGATGTTAAAAGGATGTGTTTCATGCTTTCAAACACACCGGTTCGTGCTGTCAAATGAATACAAGGTGATCTCATTTTTTACTTTAAAAAAAAAGCTGGTTTTTAATTCTCACTGTTTCAGGGAAATGCTTGGACAGAAGAGGCCTCAGTGCTGACCTCAGCTGCTCCCTACTTCATGTAGGGAGGAATTGCTGCGAATCTCTTTGCTTTTGGCATCTTCCAGTTTAGAAAAGAGACTAAAGCAGCCTGTGTGTCTGAGCATTGCTTTGCCTGCCCAGGTTTCACCTGGCTGTGAATCCTTTTCGTTTTAACTCACGTAACCAGTGGAGGGAATTGAGAAGCTCTTTCTGTGTCCAGGCTCTGCAGCTCGGCTGCCCTCTGAAGGAACCTGAGTTTAGTGAGATTGTGTGGCCTTTTTCTTGGGGAGGCGGAATAATATTTGTATATGCCATTAATTATTAATTAATGGTTGTATAGCTCGTTTTGCCTCAGCTGCCCTTCTCCTGGCATGCGTGCCAAGGGGTCTCTGGTGGCAGCTGGAGCCTGGCTCTGCCCGCTGACAGCCAGCTTCCCAGCACTGCTCCAGCACCAGCTCCTCCAGGGGGGATGTGATAGGGCATTTTCCTTGAGAAACTCTGGATTCCTGGAAGCTGAGCAGTGCCTTGGAAATGCTGCAGTTCGTTAAGGTGAGCAAGTTAATGTGAAGTGAACCAAGAGCAACTGCTTGCTTAGTGCCTTTCTTAATGAGACTTTTCCTTTTGATTCCCAGGAGCTTCCTACTGGGAGAAGGTTACTTGTTTACTTGATTTTAATTCTCAGGAAAAATGATAAGACACTTCCTTTCCTGCTTTGTTAATGATCTCATTAGAGTTGTCTTAATTGTTTTCATTACATTGAGTATGGCAGCACAATAATGTGATGAAGTTGTGGAGCAGAGGATCATCAATCCTGAATAAAAAAACAGTGCGGAAGACCAGCTGAGATAAACCTAAGCACTTGTTTTGTCCTGCTTTTGATTTGCTTGTGGCAGGCAACCAAAGTTATTCATCAACTGACCCTGTAGCCTGGCGGCTTTGTTACATATTGCTGTTCAAATTTTTTTGGAAGCACTTGTTATCCTTCAGTGATCAAGTAGGCAGTGAGTTTGCAAAGTGGAGGGAAGTAATGGAAAATGAAACTGTCAGCAGCCTGTACATCGTGGGAGCAGCTGGGAAAGCAATCGCTCAGATGACTTCATCTCAAAATCACATGAATCTTAATAGCGTGTGGGGTGTAACCTTTGAAGAACAACTGTCTAATTCAGTTGTACACAGCAATTTGCTTCAGACAGGCTAATAAAAGCAGTGGGGCAGCCCAGCCTGGCACAGTTACATCCCTGTCACGCCTTCCCTCAAGGCAGCAGGGTTTTGCAGCTGTGCAAACACATCCCATCGGTGGGGAACCCACTGATCCGTGGTCAGTGGCTGTGGCCCATTGCAGGCCAGCCTGTGCCCCCAGCCCTGCTCCCTCATGTGTGCCTACAGCCAGGCTGTGTCCTGCACATTTCCTGTGTGTGGCCATATCCTTGCTCCTGGCTGGATCCCTGGGCCAGACTGGCTGGTGCTGCAGAACCCCAGGCACCAAGCAGTGTCCCCCCACTCCATGAGGGCCCATGGCACAGGTACCCACCGTGCTGCCCACAGGCCCCTCTCATCAGCTGCCTCCCCTTGCCCAGCTGGGCTCCTCCTCACCTCTGCACCCACAGAGCACTTGCTGCAACAATTCTGCTTTGTAAACTACCCTATAATTCCCAGGCTCTCACAAGGAAAAAGAAAAAAGCCACAGGCTTGTATGGGCATCCCCCAAGAATCAGATTGCTTTGTAAAATTCTCAGAAGTGCAGTTGGGCTCTTTTTGCTCTTTTCCTCCCCAAACACAGAGTACTGATTCTGTGCCAGAGATGATGTAAAACTCCTACTGGGTGGCCTTTGCTATAATGTTCAATAAGTGATATGTTCTTGAAGCCTGTATGAAATGCTGAAAAGCTTCCAATTCTATAAGCAGACAGCCCCCAGAAAGAAAGAATGGCTTAAAACCTGGTTCAGGGACTTATCTGTCAGCACCACTGATGTGACTGGTGTTGAATTAACACGAGCTTTTCATTCTGCCCCTTTTCATTCTGCAGGTTAACGTCATGTATCCAGCTGGGACTGTTCTGTTGGTGTCCGTCACGGTCACCGTCTGCATCCCTACAAAAAGCTGTTTTCAGTTCACTGTGATTTTAGGAGGCAGGTCACCCCCCCAGTTGAGAACTGACCTGTAGCAGATAGATTAGAGTGGTTGTACATTGCTAACAGTAATTACATGCAATTAAAATGTCTTCCTGGGACAACAAGACCCTGACCTTCGAACGATCATTTGCAGCCTTGGTTTGAGTCGTGTGGCATCAGTGAGATGTTGCAGCGTTGGAGTCACCCACGTGCACACGTGCTGTAGAAAGTTGCTGTTTAGCCTCTGTGTTTCATCATTAGAATATGTTGTGTATGGGAGACATTGACCTAAGGTGCACCAGAGTTGTCAAATTTATCGTGAACCGTGTAATATTTCATGGTTTCCCCTAAATTTCTACCTCTGGGAGATTAATGGTGAATAATGAATGACATGAAAGGTCAGTTTCATTTGCTCTTTCTTGAAGAAAAGGCTGTTTCTATCCTTTTGATTGCATGGAAAAATCTTGAAATAGTTCCAACTATACCCTAAAATAGCAAAAACCTGAAAGGAAATCAATGACAGACATAATTTTTAATTTTAAAAAAGTATGGCCCTACTGAAGCACACAGTGACCTTGAATATGTCACCATATGGCTTTAAAAAGGATGAAAAACTATTAGCAGTTTCTTGCAGTTTGGACTTTAAAGCCAACCAGGACAATGCCTCTTCCTGATTTTTCTACTTCAACGTTGTATTACTGCTAATAATAGTAATAGAGTTGACAATTAGTTGCTGATTTCTAGAAAGACATTTATTTGAATAATATAATCTCTCTTGGAGGTCAAATGCCATTCATAGGGTGCTTGCATTTTTGCCAATGTTTCCTTTTTTAAAACATGAACTGAACGAAGGGATAAACAAATGATGTGGGAGTTCATCACAAGGGCTGGCTCTTGATGATTAAAAAGGACTTTTTTAGTTGTGCTTGAGCACAACTACATGTGACATTTTTTATATATCTTATATGTGTTATCCCTCATGTAGCAGCTTAATTTGCACTTCTAAAGAACATCAGCAAATCTTTCCTGTTTCCTTAGAAAATGTTATTTTTGTCATCCCATTCCTGTAAGCAAACTCGTTTTGTGCAGTAGTCCCTGAGGTGAAATACACCAAAAGCAATACGTCCTCTAAGCAAATATCAGCATAATGCATTTAGGCATTTTTTTCATATTTTAATAATATAAAATTCTGGCAGAGTCCTGATTTATTCCATGCATGTTAAGTAAACAGCCGATTTTTATACCCTTTTTTGCAATACAAAAGCTTTGCTTACATTAGTGACTTAAACCCTCATTGGACCCTTTTGAGATGGAAATACACTCAAGGAAATGTTTCAGCCTTGCTTGGATTGATGGAGCAATGGAGGAAAGTAAAGGATGCCTTTTTCATTGTAAGGGGACAGGAAAAAAGTTCTGATATTTCATAATGAGAAATCATCCTCAAAATCATGTCCCTTTTTCCTTTTTAAAGAGTTATTCTTAAGAATTCTCCTTTCTGCTCTGACTGCTTCTTGAGGCACTAGATACCAAATTCATTTTGTCTTTTAAAATTATGGTTATAAGCAGTTTTGAAACCCATTTGAGCAGAGTTCTCACACTAATGCCTGGCAGTTCAGTGGGACTTCTCTCAAGACAGATGTTTACTTAACAGCACTTCAAAACTGGGAAAATGTGGGCTTTTAGTTCAAAATGAGTATGTCATTAATGGTCTGATGCAAAGCCCGGGAGAATCCATAAAAATGTCCTGAGACAGACAAGATGAGATAGGTTATGTTGAATATGCATGTTATAGGGCACAGAAAAAGAAATTGCAGAGCTGACCGTGTGCAGTGATGATTGTGACAAGGAGTCTTGTGGACCTGAAATGTTTGTGTGCTTTTGCCTCTGTGTTACCTTTCCTTGTGTGGTACTGTGCAGCAGTGTAGCCTTTATTTAGGACATCCTGTCAAAAACAAAGAGAAATCCAGTTCTAAAATGTGATTTGCACTGCGAGAGGGGCAGCAAATTCACTCACATTTGAAAGAATGCGAGAGAAGATTTATTGTTTGCTTGTTTCTAAAGGCATGCCAGGATATGTTCCCAACAGGAGAGAACTTTGTATTATTTCCTTTTACAACATAGTAGATTTTTAAAGCCAGTTAGCAGCAAACATGTATCTCTGAGGGCTTCCTGCTGATGAGAAGGGAGCATGCAGGGCATCCAGAGGGCAGGGATGGGCCAGTGTGCAAGAGGGATATCAGGCAGTGTCACTTAACCATCAACAGCACGTTTTTGTCTGAAAATGGTAAACCTTTGCTAATTGTCTCTCTTTGATCTGCTTTATGTTGTCTTCTGCTGTAAGCTGGGTTCCTGCATTTCTTGGAAGACAGAGAACAGATTTCTCAGGATGCTTTTTGCTATAGGCACCATATGTCTGGCTTAAATACTCAGTTCAGCAGAGCAAACCTGGAGCAACAGTGGTGGTAAGAGCAGCTGTGTGATAATTCCCTTTCTGTGCTGGTTTCACTCTGTTGTAGCACTAACCTAGACACATATGGCCAGAAATAAATGTATTGCAACCAGAGCAGTATGTATATCAGCATACAATCCATGCTGGTGTATCTCATGCATGTGTAAACTCTCCCCCGTTTCCTTTACAAACACTGATCAATGCCAGTCTTGACATATGGCTGCAGGTCTTGGGCTTGTTGGTCTGTTTTCCAGAAGGATTTTCCTTGTGCTTGCCAGGATTTGGATGATTACTTGGCTTTCTGGCCACTGGAACGAAATAAGCCTTAAAACCCACCAGTCGTCTCAAAGGAGTCTGGTTTGGGATCAGACTTTGTTTACCTCGTTTTAAAGCGGGAATCCCTGGCCATGTGGTCTCAGTTCTGTATGCAGGCGATGGAAGATGAATGGAAGAAGGAGGTTCCCCACATTGTAGGATGGGGAATTCATCTCTACAGGTGCCTGTGTTCCTGTATTTCTACAGGGAAACCTCACCTCTAGTAACCAGCTCTTCTCACTGCAGAGAGGAGTCTGGACCTCACTCCAGTACCTGGTGCAGACTCAAGCCCCTCCAGTTGCTGGAGCCATGGGTGGCTGTGTGCACTTTGCCATCCCACTCTGTCACTGGTAGCTGGGATGAATGTGGCCTTTAAAACCCGTTGGCTTTGCTGTAAGCAATTAGTAACATCTTTCCCATGACTTGGGCCACATGATTTGTAAGCCTCTTGCAAAGTTCCCTGAAACATGAGCCAATTTCTCTTTTAAAACTGTTATTACATTAAAAGAAAAAATCATCTTGCAGTGCCGAGCAAGATGGTATCAAAAATCTTTCATAGTTCTCACTGCCAACCAATACAGATTTATACCTTACAGGGAAAGGACACAGAGCCTCAGTTTTCGATTAAAACAGCTCAGCTTTTCATCAGTAAAAATTGAGGTCCACAGTGCCAAATAAAATAAGGCCAGGCTCTTAGCTGGTTTAAACTGGATGAGCTCCATGTAGCATCGCTTGACCTGCACTGAATTTTGCTTGCTGAATTTTGGCTGTTACATGACTTTCCTTCTCTAACCAAGTAAGACATTCAGCAGGATTGCAAGGGATGTGTCTAAAGAGACACATTGCTATTCTCTACCTGTCCAGTCCAAGATTACCAGGTCCTGCAGATGCAAGCAGGATCCTGCTTGTACACAGATTTATCAGCAGAGTTTCTTTTCTCCTTTGGATTCTGCATTTATGTTTATGGCTTGCTGGTGGAGCATTTGTCTTAGTGGACCAGGGGTTTTATCTGTTTCTTTATTCTGGCTAGCTGTAAACTAAAATTTCAACACTCAGTAAGCAAAACTGGGATGCAGTTTGTTCTCAGTACAATATTTTTGTGATAAGACAGTGGGAATAAATGGCATCTCCAAAGCACCATGTTCTTCCTTTGGTGCTTCCAGTAATTTTAGTACTGCCATTATGTAGCTGGGGAGAGAAGTTACAGAGACCCAGTGGGGTTGCAAAAATTTGAATGAAAGCCTCCAATGAAATAGTTGCTGGTGGTTTTGTCATGCTTCCACATTTAGTTCCTCTAACAGAGCAGAATCATGAAGAAACTCCGAGAGCATTAATCACACTATACTTTTCAGCTATCTTTTGGCAGCCTTTTGAAAGTCACAGCTAAAAATACTGAAAACATTCTAGGCTTAATGGGATGTGAGTTAAGGAAAAGGGTAGCATGGAAAGAAAAAAGCCTGAGAGCAACGGGCTGTGCTATGGCTGTACTTATGGAGGTCCCAACGCAGGCAAGATAACAAAGGGACTGTTCATCCAAGCTAAAGGTGCATCTCATCTTTAGAGGAGTCATGTATTGCACTCTGAAAAGTCATGTAGGTTTTGAGGGGCTTTTGTCCATGATGGGAATATGAATGAAGAAATACTTTTGTGGTGGGTTGATCTTGGCTGAATGCCAGGTGCCCACCAAACTGCTCTATCACTGCCTTCCTCAGCAGGACAGGATGGAGTGGAGGAAAATAAGATGGAAAAAACCCCCATGGGTCAAGATAAAACCAGCGTAGTAAAGCAAAAGCTGCACATGGCAGCAAAGGAAAACAAAATATTTATTTTCTACTTCCCATCAGCAAGCAATGCCCAACCACTTCCCAGGAAGCAGGGCTTCAGTACACATAGCAGTTGCTCTGGAAGACAAAAGTCATAATAACAGATGACATGGGTCAGGCAGCAATCAGCATCTCTCTGACTCAAAACACCTCCTGGTACTTTAAGCTCAAGAGCCCAAACCTTAGACTTGAAACAGGAGTTCATTTTAGGATACAAACCATGAAAGCCTAAATAGAAATCAGCAAGTAAATCCATTTTTTTCCCCACCTCTGCCTACTATTTCAATGTTTTACGTGGCTTCTGCCAGTTGTTCTCCTGAAGATACTAAAAGACTGAAAGTTGAGAAAAGCATGGGAGGCACTGGCTGTGGTAATAAAAGGCACTTCTTCACTGATTTGACAGGCTGTTGTAAAGTTGTCCCCATGTGACTGTATTTACTCATTTCCAAGTCACATTTTTCTCTAGCATTGAAAAGGACTGAAGCAAACCCCACACTAAGCTGTTCCTGCCTCCGCTTGATGGAGAGGTATTGACTGTCCAAGCACCCAGAAATTCAAACTTTTAGTGACATGCAAGTTTTGCTTCAGCCTTTTCTGTTGTAGGAGATGAAACGGGGGGAGATGCAGGGGAGAGGGATGCATTTCGTTTCAGCGGGAGACTGGGAGATGGGGCGGCTGCGGGGCTGTAGCGAGCCCTAGGGCTGCCTCGGGCCGAGTGCTGGGGCTGAGGTGGCCTTGCTGCTTACTCCTGTTCTCCTAACAACTTACACCTCTCTTAACACCTTACACTTTGGCTTGCCGAGGTGGGTCCTGCCCCAGCTGAACCAAGGGTGGCACTAGTTACTTTGTCTTTACAACACAAAATATAAAATAAGGACAAACAACATCCGGGAAGACTGAAACTATTCCCTACCCAGGTTGTCCCCAAACCCAAACTGCGCCCTGCTCGCCCTGCTCTTTCACCGGGCCGCGTTTTCCGCGGTGCTGCCGGGCGGGACAGGCACGCCCCGCTCCCGCCCCATCCCGGGATAACCCCGCCCCCTTCCCGGGATAGCCCCGCCCCGGGATAACCCGCCCCGCGCCGCCGAGGGCAGGTAAGGGTCGTCGGGGCTTCGCTGTCCCGGGCACAGTCCCGGTGTCCGTGGGGGTGGGAGCGCAGTCCCTGGACCGGGCTCGGCGGCGGCTGTGAGAGCTCGGGGTCCGTGCCCGTGTCCCGGGCTCAGCCGCCGGACGGGACGCCCCGGCACCGCTGCCCGCCGGACATCGCTCTCTGGGCGGGAGCGGAGGTGCCGCTGCCCTCGCTGCCTGCGGGGCCGCTGGCAGAGCCGGCAGCCGCCGGACCAGCCGTGCCCCGGCTGCCCGCGGGTCCCGGGGGAGTGCCCGCGGTTCCCGGGGCGGTCCGGAGCAGGGCAGGGCAGGGTCTGCCTTCGGGGGGACCGTGCGCGCCTGGCCCGGCAGCGGGGGGGAGTGTGGGGCTGGACAGCGGGCAGGGAGCGGCTGCCGAGCGGGGCAGGACACGGGGCAGGACACGGGGCAGCCCTCGTCGCAGCCCTCTTCGCCTCGATGCCCGTGGCGGGAGCGGCGGCGCCGGTGGGGACCGCGGGTGCGGGTGCTCTGAGCTCTGCGGCTCCGCTCGGGGCGGGGGGAGCGTCTGAGGGCACGCAGGGTCAGGCAAGGATGGCACCGGGGCACCTCCCACAGCCCTTCGGGTGACGGCTCGGGGCTGGTCCCACGCGACAGGTCGGCAGGGCATCACACCTGCGGGTCTGGACAGAACGTGGAGCTGTTACTTAAATAAAAGTGTATTTTGTCTTGCGTTGATGAATTGTGTTGTCAAGGCTTCTTGCAATTAGTCAGAGAGTGTTTTTGTGCCATCTCTTAAAATTAAGTTTGTGAGGGGGCTGCTGGTTTTCAGAGGAGAGATCATAGAATGTTTTGGGTTGGAAGGGACCTTAAAGACCATCTGATTCCACCCCCCAGCTATGGGCAGGTACACCTTACACTAGACCAGGTTGCTCAAAGCCCCATCCATCCAACCTGGCCTTGAACACTTCCAGGGATGGGGCATCCGCAACTTTCTCTGTAGAGAAAACCTGACATGGAAAAGTCTTTAAAAAAGGAAAATTCTACAAAATAGGGGGTACTGCCGATGCTTATATTGTACTTTTTGTTATTGCTTTCCCACTTTGTATTCTGAATTACCTGTGAAGACCTGGAACATCATGTGTCACTTTCCTGTGACTTCTGCTGTTTTGTCTGTGTTTTCATAGTCTCTCCCTTCAATCCTGGTTTTATTTACTTCCTTATTCATGCTTCATCGTTGTAAATATTTGGCATGGCAACAAAAGCAGCATTTATTAATTTCTACTCCCTTTGCAGCCAGCTCTCCAGTGGGATCAATGCCGTTGTATAAGCCATGGTAACCTATGGTCACTGCTGTTTGGTTTATTGTGTCTTATTTTGTATTTGTTTGGCAGTGAGTCATTTTTGTATAAAATAGCTTGCAATGGAGCTTATTCTCACCAGTGATGTTATAGACCATTCTGGGCCTCCTGAGCCTCTCCCCCCAGGGTATGGTCAGAAGGGTGGAGATCTACCAACCTACCCCAGTGAAACTTGTGTGAGGGTGTCAGCAGGCAGGGATCAGTTGGTTCTGAGGGCTGAACCCGTCTCCTCTACCTCCCTCCCCGTTCCACCTTTGGCAGAATATCTGAGAAACTTCACGTGGTGACCCAAGTTTCTGCTCTCCTGCACAATTCTGTAATTGAAGTGCAAACTTGTTTTTTCCCCCTGAACTCATAAATCGTGTCCCTTTAATGGGCCTCCATCCCTGGGAAAGAGGCAGCCCTTGCCACAGTATGGCACAACATGGACAAAGTGTTCATTGTATGTCAGGCTCGCTTTGATTGCATTTAAATCAATATTGTTATCTGCATTCAGAGATGTAGTGGGGGAGAAAAACAAAACAATAATAAATGTTTGCAACAAAGTTGAAAGAAGTGCAAGGCTGCCCTGGGGTGTCAACGGGAGGCAGAGCCTGAGAGAAATAAGGGTCTGTTAGTGACTTGAATCAAAAGAAAGTTACTTTTCGCAAGTTAAGCCTAATGGTCCAGTTCATCTTGGAGGGACAAAACAGATGGGATTAGGTCAGCAGTTCAGTGAAACTCACCCACAGAGAACTGCTGGGAACTGCTCTGGGTATCTGCTGGCATGAGCCTCCCTCGCTCCAGCAGGTTCAGACCAAGCTGTTGCCTTCTCACAGACCTGCAGCTATCTGGGCTGAATGTAGCACCACAAAACAGGGTCAGCAATATGGGCAGGCATCTTACCCTCTGCAGTATAATGTGCATTTTACACAACAGCATCACCATACAGTTGTGTCTGGGCAGAATTGTAGTTGTCACTGCTCATATAAAAGCTCCAAATCTTATTTGGCTTGAGCACCTGGAAATAAAACTGCATTGTTCAACAGTTCAGGTGATCTTGTTATTCTTATCCAAAAAGTCTGTTTTTCCCCACCTCCCTGCAAGATTTGCTAAGTATTCATGGACCTGCACAGATGGAAGAAACACCTTGTCTGCGCAAGAAAGTGGTACCAGATGATCATCTGATACCGATTTTATTTTTAGTCATTTAATTAAATTGGTGCAATCTGTGTTTGGACGTCTCACTTGAGTTTGCCAAAACTTTTATTTTAGGCTAAACTAAATGACAGGCCATGTCCACATGCAGATTTGTGCTAGTTTAAGCGTATCTGTTTAGAGCTCTGCCTCTAGCTAATTAATCTCCTGCAACTTTTTCCTATAGGAAAAACCTAATATAAGAGCTGTGGCTTTCTTGAAATCAGTGTGGCATCTGATTTATTTAATGATTAATTTCCTTGTGAGTTGAGACTGCCCATCTCTGATAGTATTAGCCTCCTCATGACTGTGGGTGTTGTACATCAACCTTCACTCGATAGACTTAAATACAGAATCCTTCACCTAACTCTGAGCACTGCAGGGGACAGACAGTGCAGTGGAAGCAGGTGCTTTTTTCTTCTTGTAGTAAGTGCTTCCAGGACCTCTTGTCCCACTGAAGTCATCCAGCTCCTAGAGCATATACATGGCTCCAATAAGTGAGTTAATGACTGAGTCTGTGTTTGCACTGAAAAGTTGCATTATTCCTGGAAGGAAAGTGACCATGTAAAAATATTCCCATATATGACTTTATTTTCTCATAGAACAAGATCTGAAAGCAGGTGATGTTGCGGCTTCAGCAATGGGCTTACTCTCCCTGGAGCTTCCTTTCTCTGTATGTCAGGGTGACAAAGTAAAACAACTTTATTTAAACATTTAGTGTAGTGCATTTCTGTACTCGAACCATGCACAGCACAGACCTGTCCAGGCCTCAGCACATGCTTGGGAATTAGAAGAGAAGAAGGTGTGGATCCCAAATCAGCATGGACTTGAGCAGCATTTTTCTCCCCTTTCATAATGTGGGGAGTGACCCCAGCCTCTAGACATAGCCCCTCTGTGTTTTGGCATCACAAACTAGAAACTACAGATCAGGAGATTACTTCTTAGAATGTTGTATCCAAAACTCCTTTTCACAGATGTTGGAGGGAATTATACCTTCCAAATATTTTAAGCAATAATGAGATGCACCCTACTGTTTTGCAGTTACCTTCATTCCAGTTTTGAGTTATTTCAGAATCATCCAGGCGTGACTGAGGCTTAAAAATAATCACTCACCAGAAGGAAAGATCCCTCAGTATGCAAAGTTTCCTAAACAAACAGTGCTGGTTTCCCTCGGGATTTATCACCACTCTCTGCCTCATGCCATGGAGCTCAGCAGGAACAGGAGTACAAAGGAATTGGGCACCACATATTTTTAACTTCCCCACCATGTTACAAAATGAGGGGGTTTTGGTGTTGGTTTTGTTTAAATAAAATGGCTTCTGATTCTGAGGGCTCCTGACCAGCTCCTCACGGCTGGGTAGGTGTTGCAAGCTCATGATTGCTGGGGCATAACAGTCAGGGTCAGGAAAGCAATTAATGACATGTCACCACTGCAGGCAAACATAGAGAAATTATGTTTGGAAGGAAGCAAAGTTGAAGTCAGCAGATATTTTTTTGGGTCAAAAATAAAAGCCAGAACTTCTCATGGGTGATTGCTTTTTTCTTCATCTTCCAGTCCTGCAGTTTCTGTGTTTGAACTCAGCCAGAACTTATCGTCCATCTCCCCTTTTTCATATTGAAAATATCTGGGTTCTGAGGATCAGTGAGTGACAAAGGGAGACAGGGAGATGATTAGTCTAAATATGTAACCTTCACCTGCAGTGGTCTAGCTCTAAGCTGCTAATTACTCAGTTTTAGATGCCATATATTTATTTATTGTTGTCTTTTAAAGCATAAGAGCTGAGAAGATGCTTTTAGGAGTACCCTTCGTACCACGTGGTGTCTAGAAACTGCTAGTGGGACAGCTGAGTTCCTTAGAGCTGCTATAAGGTGCTGGTTCTCCCTTGGCTGAAAGGGAAGCCTGGACACCAGGATATTTCTCAGATGGAAGTGTCAGCGCAGCAGACACGCAGCACAACATGCTTGAGGAGCCCTAAACTGGCTCACAGCCAAGCTGTGGGGATGAAGGCTTGTTAAAAACTAATAAATAGCGAATGCAAATTCTTGTAAAACTTGTTTTCTTGAGGATGTAAGTGCAGATTTAGAACAAACCTCAGCACAAGCCCCTGCCCCCAATCCCAAAGCAAAGTGCATTTAGGGAAGGCGTGGGAGCATTTCCCTCTCTCCTCCAAAGCTCCCTGAGTAACACCTGGAATGAGCAGAGTGGGTATGGCAAGGTGACAGAGAGAGCAAAGTCTCTGAAATACTGGCATCCTCTCTTGCAGCTGGGAAAGAGCCATCCTTGTTCGCTGGAATCTTAGGGGATTTCTCGGTGTATGGGATACTAGGGGATTTCTCAGTGTCCCAGCTGGCTATGCTTGTTTATTTGGGTTCTGGCAATCTGCAGAATTACAACGAACTACATCCTGCAAGCTCTGCAAATAATTCCCACCTATGAAATAAACAGAAGTCTCAAATATTTAAACTATAGCATTGGATTATCAGTTTATGACCAGTAAAAGGACTGGTTGCCCTTAAGGAGTCTGAGTCACACTTCTTTGATGTTTTTTTTTCATTTTGGCGATGCTGGCTCTGGGAAATAATGATTAAGACTGAGAAGCTCAGTCTTTTGTTTACCCTAGGTGGTAACCATAGGATGGTTCATTTAATTAAAAATGGCTAAAAGGAAGTAAATTGTGTGTAAAGCAAATTCCACCCATGCAGTTCCTTGCTAGAAGGAGATGAGTAGAGTTCAGTGGAGATAATTATTCCTGTGGCGGTTACATTGCATTGGGTAGAAATGCACAGGGGAGGAAAAATCCTTATGCATCCTTTTTTACAAAAGGAAATTGAAACCTTAACTGAACCCTCTGTAGTATTGTGGGTCTCAGACCTTCTTCAGAAGCTGTGGAATTTCTGAGGCTGAGTGCAAATAAGCAGAGTTCACCCGCTTCTGATGTGGTCAGTGGAGCATTTCCTCAGTTATGCATTCCCCACGTGCACTGAATAGGGGAGTTTGCTTGTTTTTTTGGCTTAGCATTGTATTGTTCTAAAATATCTTCTGCTGGCTGCTCTCAAGGGGCTGGGCTAGAGACCTGCTTGCTTTGATAAATTCCTGCAATTCCTCTGCACCTACAAACATCTCAGGGTCATTCCTGATCAATGGACATCCTTCACTAAAGCTGCCCAGGGGGAGGGGGAGGGAAAAGATCTTAATAAAACAGCAGAGATTCTCTACCATGTTATTGGAAAGTGTAATGTGAGAGAATGACTGAATCTGGAAGAAACCACCCAGGGCTGTGCTCACAATGAACTGAGCAGTATTTTTTTGTTCTGGGATGCACAGCGGAGGGGAGAGCCATCACTAGGGTCAGACCTGCTGTCTTCTAGCTGCCTCTTGGGCCTGCCAAAGCTGCCCTCGGTGGTGGTTGTTGGCAGGCACCTGCTGCTCATCAGCAGGTCTGAGGTGGGAATGGCACATCGTGTCATGTGCAGCTCTTACAGAATAGAGGAAAGTCTGTATGAAGGCTGTGAGTAGTTGAGCTTGAGTAATTCTGGCATTTGTGTCTGGCATTGCCAGAATTTGGCCTTGACATTCTCTGTGTGATGGTAACAGATGCATTTATACGTGGACTGCTCTGGGAGACCACAATTGCCTGCTTTGTTTGAGGTTATTCTTTATCTTATCAGCTGTCTCTCATCTGAAGGCTATTTCTATATGACTTAGCTGCTTAGGAGGTTTTTGGGTAGGAACAGTAGACCTCTTTCCCTCATTTGTCTGGGAAAGTCAGACAAAGTATCATTGCACTCTGTGCAGCCACAGCATTTTTTGTGGAATAGCTTCTCAGATAAAAATTATATTAAATATATTCTCTGTTCTCGTAGCTCACAGCTGCTCTTGGTCTGTGAAGGACTAGACAGTCCAGAGTTGCAAGTGGCATATTGCAAATTATGAGAAAATAATGCACCTCAGAAGAGCTCTCGTGATGCTTCACTTTGGAATGGCTAAACAAAAGACAGGTATTTTATATATTTATTTCATTACATGAGAGGGGAGATGTGAACACAGAGAGGGAGAAGGAGGGTTAGTGGTGTGAGTGCAGCCACAGGCAGAACAGAGAGGTATCTCTCTGGGTAGAGGCATCTGCTGCTCAGCCCTCTGCCTTTTCAGTAGGACAGCCCTTGGTGCCTTAGGAGCACTTTCATACTTTCCAGCAATTTCATACTTTAAGAGCAATGTTTGTAGGCTTGTGCAATGCCTCTCCTATCTGTATTTTTGCACCTCGAGGGCTTGTCCGAGTGTAAAAGGGAGCACTTACATCAATTGAGCTGTCATAGGAGGTTTTGTGCTGGTTTTCAGCCTATCCTTCCCAGAAAGAAAGACCATCCAGAAGTTTGCTTTTTATTTCTTCTCTGCTGGTAAAGGAGATACATTAAATGTCGTAGTATTGTGCCTGTGAGCATTGTAGTGGCTATCAGTGTTTTGCCTGTAAAATAATTATGGCAGTGCCTCTGCATATTTCACTGACTGCAGAAGAAACCAGATGGGGGGGAAGAGTGGGGCTGGACCTTCCAGCATGAGGCAGAGAGAGGTACAAGGCTGATCACAGACTCTACAGGTATAGCAGTTTTGGTATGAAATCTTTCTGGTCCTGTTAACCACAGCATATACTGGGAACTGCATTATGACTGTGGGTGCCAGGACCACATCCATCATTCTTAGTACAATGCTGCTTTTGGTTTTGACTTGCCCTACAAGAACTGTCTTGACTAATGAGGGTGTTGGGAAGTGTCCACACATTGTAAAGCTAAAGGAGGTTATTTCCTTACATTGTGGCATGATATGTGATAAAGAAGTATGGACAGAGGCAAGCAGCCTTTCCAGCTTGCTGCTATTTTCATCTGGCTATGAATAGCCTTGTGAGATCAGTATTATCTGTTCTAGGTTTTGTCATGTTTTGGGTTGGGATGTTTTCGTATCTTTATTACGTGGACCTATGTGCAGCTCCAGGTCTCAGAGGGTGAGGTGGGTCTTGATGGTCCTATGCTCATCTAGGGGTTGAAATTGGGGTGTTAAATACTGGGTCCTGACTACCACATTGGCAGGCTACAGTTCCTGAAGTCATCCTCTTCCTTTATATGCAACGCAGTGTCTAATCAATGAAAGCTGCTTGGCCCGTGGTGTGTGTTATTAATCTGTGCACGTCCCAGTGCTGAAGAAGTGCTGAAGATGTGCAGAATTTTGAAGGAAAGGTGCACACTGAGAAATCAGGACTGAGACTGGAGTGCCCTGCAGATGGACTACAGGTAATTTGTGTCTGTAGGGAGATGACATCAAGAGCACTGTGCATCTGAGCAGTTTGTGCCCGAGTTAGTTATGAAGAGCATTAACATAGTTCAGTTTTGAGCTGGAACTGAGTTAAACCTCCCAGAAATAAAATGAAAATGCAGCACAAAGAAGGTGGAAGCCCCTTCAGCATCTGATTTCCAAAACAGGCTGTGCTTCGTGCCTGCTAGGCTAAACAAGCATTTAATTTTTACCTGATCAAACTATTTGAGAGAGAGTTACTTAAAAAAACCCAAACAACTCCCCAAACGACTCCCCAAACAACGCCCTTCTCCACTAATAAAAAAAAACTTGGAGAGAGAGGATATGTTAATTCAGGCAAGAGGTCTGTAACATACCTTCTTTCATAAATAGCTCTTACCGCTGCAGAAACCCTGCATGGGATTAGTCAAACTATTTATTTTGGAAAGTGCTCCAGAACTACTACACCTTCTTAAGCTTTTCTGTGCAGGCACAGCTGCAGGCCCATGACCTGTGTGGCCAGCAGTGAGAGAAGACAGGCACAGGGAATTTGGTTGGGTTGGATCACAGGTGGGGACACTGCAGAGCGCTGAGGAACGAGGAAATGAGCATTGTCCGAGTGTGCTTTCACTTGGTGTGCCCCAGGGCAGGTGTGCTCCCAGCACCAGGATGTTGCTCTCTGCTGAAGAAAGGTTGGCATTTGTTTGCCCCTTCATTTTGGGTTGGTGCTGGGGGATTGCCTGTCACACTGCTACCTGATGCTTTGCTGAAGGGAGAAGGGGGCAGTTGTGGAGAAACCACAGGTTTCCATGTCTCAGCTGTCTCTACACCTGGCCTTTCCCTGGCTGACAGCTCCAAAACATGAGGGACTGCTCTTCTCCCTGAGTAGCACTGCTCTTTGCTGGTGCACAGTCCAAGCAGCTGACAAAGGGAAGGCTTATTCCTTTTATTAGGATCCTTCTTGGATTTTCTGCAGGTGATCAGAGCTCTCCTTTCTCCAAGGGCTTGGCAGAGCTGTTTGCTGTGCCCTGTGTGAAGACTGGCATTGCCTGTCTCCCTCCTGGCTGCACAACGCCCACCACCTCTCCTGGCACTAAAAAATCACTCTTGCAGTGATACTGGGGGCTACAGCTGTTGGGAAGAGCCTTTTTGCTCCTGAAAACTGTTAAGCAGTTCTGTAGTAAACTAGATGGGGGCCTGAGGAGGGTGTGAGGAATGAGCAAAGCTCCCTGAGTAACACCTGGAATGAGTGAGCAAGAAACTTCTTTTCTCTGGAAAGAGAAACTATGGCTGTGACACAGATCTGCAAAATGTGCAGCATGGAGCAGGTGAGTGCAGAGTGATTCTTATGGGTGTTCTAATAAAATACTTGAGGATATCAAATGAAACAAGCAAGCAGCAGGTCAAAACAAATCAAGGCCAGGTACATTTGTGTTTAAAGGGTAGTGAGGCTTTGGGACTGTGGGGCTTTGAGGATAGTTCAAGTGCTTGGGCTCTGTGTTTGACAAGCTGCACAGCAGCGTAACACACCATTATGGATCTTTGGTGGCTGGAGCATTGTCTTCTTACTGGGGAGGTGGCCACAAGAAATCAAAAGCTATCACAGTAAGAGATGCAGCCAGTTATGCCACATGATGGGTCCTGCTGTTGCTTGTCTCCACACCCCCTCCACACCCAGCATTTGTCAACACGGCTGAGAGTACGAGTCAGTCTTTGTGATGTTCTCTTCCCTAGAAAAGCAGTTGGAGGAAAGACAGTCCTTTGGACATCCAGTGTGCTCCTTTGCTCAGATTTGTGGTCTTTCTTGTAGCCCTGAATATCCATTTTGCCCATCTGCTTTGCCATGACAGTGGCAGGACCCAGCAGGGCTGCTCCCCAGCACAGGGGTGTCGTGGTGGTGCAACCTCTAAGGGTAGCCTGAGTTTGCTTTGCATGTTGTGCTGCAGGCTTTGGGCAGATGCTGCTAATCCAGACACAAACAATTCACTCTTTCATGACTCTCCATTTTGTTCCTCTTGCCAGAGAGTAATCCTGACCTGGGAGGATCTCCCACTGGTGGGAGGGAAGGAGAGGGCAGCTTTCTTTTTGCTTGTCACAGTTTGTCCAAAACCAGTTTACATCAGTGGGCTAAAAACAGGGCTTCCACTGAAGAGGTCCCACTCTACTGTAAATGACTCCCATCATTGCCCTACAAACCTGCAAGGCTTTTGTATTTCCCTTCCCTGCTGTTTGCAGAGGTGGTGGGACGAGGGCTGGGCAGAACATGCATAAATCATCCCTGTCTGTGTGGGACCCACGGGGTCCTGGCTTTCTTATAGATCTGTTGGTTTAGGTGTTTGTACTGCATCATCCCTGTGGTGTCTGAAATGTTTATTAACAAAGCTTTGAGAGGGGAGAGGATTATGTGCAATCTAACAGGGCACATCAAAGCTGTGTGGTGCTGCTTCAGGAGTATGAGCTTGGGGATTAAGCAACTGGGGGCAGCGGGCAATGGTTGAGCACAGTGCAGTGCCTGCCTGATAACATCCTGTACCTGTCAGTTGATTCTTATCCTTAATCTATTGCACTTGCACACCCAAGTAAACAAATAACACACTCTCCCTTATTGCTGTGCACCTGAGTGGTTGATGGTGAGGTTCTCCTGTTTCAAGCCCCTGCAGTGCCCAAGACAGCCTGGTGCACCCATCAGAGGCTGCAAAGCTCAAATCACAGCAGGGACAGCCCCGGGGCCGTGCTGCAGGTGGAGATCATTTCCCAGCCTTGTTTACTCCTGCAGGTCTGGGTCAGCAGCTTTGCAGCTCGTGTAAGACTTCCAGCAAAACCTCCAGGTGGAGTGGTCTGCTGAACCACCTCACTTTCCCACAGCAAGTGGTTTGATTTTTAACTATATAAAACAAGAGAAGGAGTTGGCTGTTTGGTTTCTGTAAACCTTTTCCTTCTAATGGAGCTATTCCAGTAAGATAAAACATTTTCATGGGATAAGAAAAGAAAAAAAGGCTCTCTACAAAGAGATGGCCTTTATCTCTAAGAAGTAGCCTTTAATTTTAATTGACTACCATACTGATGAATAAATATGAGTCTTCACTGGAAATGTTTCCTGAAGTAGTTTCAGCCCACATATCATGGGTTTGTTAAAAATAAATAAAAGTTCCTGACAAGCAAATACTGTGAAATGTCCCTAGACACCTTTTTAAAAATAAAATCTGTCCCAGAAATTTCTGTGAATGTCTTTGTAGAAGTAGGATTGTGCCTGAGAGCCAGACAGAGTAGATGGTTGGAACCAAGCATGGAAGAGCCATGCCAAGCTGGACGAAATATAGGTTTAAACAGTAGATTCATCAGGGCTTTTTATTGCTGTTTCTGTTTTAACTATTTAGAGTGGTATTGATAGTTTCTCAGATGACAAAGGCTATAATTGTAGTGTGACAAGCCTCAAAGAAATGTGAAATGTTTTTTCCTTTTGTCCAACAATTTTTTACATAATGTTAGAGGTTTTATGACAGTGGCCATTCCTTTTATGAGCCTTCTCATGCAGTGTTCTGTGGTATTTCTTTGTAAGTATTAATGTCAGATGTCTATTCTAAGATGTTGTTACACCATTATGAAAAAAGCAAACATTTGGGAATGTGTCATCCATAAAATAATGTAAATCTGTGAAATGATGTCAAATGAGCAAAGCTTAGCTGAAATGCTTCTCAACTTTGGATATATACCAGTTGACAGAAGAGGTGCACCATGCAGAGACAGTCCAAAGAAGTGGCAAAAATGATGAAAACCCCAGCTCTGAGGAACCTGATGGAGCTGTGGTTGGTTAACCTGGAGGCTGAAGTGTCAAACTCTGTGAGGATGGCTCCAAAGGAAGCATCCCCGTGGTAGTCAGGATGGACTGACATCTGTTAGGGAGACCTGGGGCAGGCAATAGGAAGGAGTTGCTTGCAGCCAGTTAGCAAAGCACTGAAATGGGTGGCCCGGAGGAACTGAGGTTGGTGTTCTCAAAGTGGCAGATTGACAGAGAGTAAGTGTGATACAGGCACTGGGGTTAGGGCATGGGCCTGCTGACCTTCAGATCCTGTTTGCCATGAAGGCTGGGATTTATTAATTTTTAATGACCTAACTACCAAGGCTTTGGGAGAAATAGCAGAGTATGATGAAACCCACAATCGCCTGGCAGGCCTGGAAACAGTGGAAAAATTCCACCTGGTGAGCTAGAAATGCCTACATGGACAGGAGCAGAACTTCTGCTCCCTTGAAGATGTGCCTTACTGCCCTCAAGTTGGCCAGGAGAGAGGAGAAGGAATAAAGTAGCAAAGCAATGCTTGATTTACTTTTCCTCCACGCCCTGCAGCCTCTGGCCATTTTTGCTGTCTGTTGTAACACAAAGTGATCTGCACCAGTACTGTTTGAATAGCAAATATCAGAGCAGCGTAAAGCAAAGGACACACATATTAGAAAATGAGCAGTCCCTGGTATTTCATAGCATAACATGCAGCAGTAACACTTACAGGTTCCTGTTCTGTCGTTTTCCGATTGCTTTACAAAGGTTGGCTGCTTATTCTTGGTCTCATTTAGGGCAGAAAGAAGCAAGGAAAAGAAGAATGGAGGTAAAAAACCAAGCAAGCAATTTGGTAATTTATATGCATATTTTGCTTGTAGCATGCTGAGTCAACTGTTTACCTGTTAGTAGGAAAGCGGCTAAAGTAAAACATTGTCTTGGTTAGGTTAATACCTCGTGAGGAACTGTAGGACTGGGAGGAAAGTAGGGCAGCTTGTTTTGGAACTTGTGCTGGAGAACAAATAAAAACCCCCAATGTACACACTCGGTTACCATATGTCACGCTTATCATAAAAGGCATCTCGGTGTTATTTCTTTGCAGGGATGCTTGAACTCCACGGAGGCAGACTTCCCTGGTTAGGACAGCGCATGCCAGAGGTGCTGGGGTTGCTGTTGGTGAGAAGAGCTTTCGTGCCTGTTGAGGCAGCCGCGGCGGGCGGCGAACTCACTCCTTCCCGTGCTCGCCTGCGTGATTGACGTTGGCTTCCAAATCGCTGCAACTGCGCCTGAAGAAAAGCAAAGGAGCATAATTTTGCTGAGAGAATTTTCCTGGCAGGGGAAGGCATGCAGTGCAGAGAAATGTGCCAGCCAAGAGCCTGGAAGTGCAAGTCCAGGTGCTAATGCAAGTTCCACCCAAGCCATGCTGCGGTGAAGTCCTTTCTCTTCAGCCGCACCTTGCTCGGCGCACCAGGGTCGGCTGCAAGGGGCTGCCCATGGCACTGTGGTGGGCTGGGCTGGACTAGTTCCTGCTCTGTCATTGCTTCAGTTGTCTGAGGAACTGAAGAAGATTGCAGGGAAGATGTTGGACTTGAGCTTCCTGACAGAGGAGGAGTATGAAAAGCTCATGAAGGTTCTGCAGAGAGATGCAGAGCTGAAGAAGAAGGACGGGGATCGCATCAGGTGAGAGGGTGTGCAGTAACAGCAGGGTGTGGGCTTCCCTTGGGGGGATTTTTTCACTTCTTTTAGAGAGGAGCATGTGTGTCTGTGTGTGTGTGTATGTGTGTCTGTGTGCAACAAGGAGAGATGCAGGCTGCACCAGTGCTGTCCCTTTTTCTCAGATCCTGATGGATCTTTTCATTGTACCTCCTGCTTTTTCAGTCATCCTGTTGCTGTTGCTGCTGTCCTCTCTCTGCAGGATTGCAGGACTGGACTCTCCTTTTGAGTTAATCATCAGCCCTCAGAGATGCCAAGGGCGTCTTTCCCCTTTCCTGCTCAGGGGAGGAAGATGCTGATTTCTTGGTGTCAGAGGTCTGAGCAGGGGAGTAGCTGCTACCTTGTTTTACTTGCTCGGTAGCACAGAAGTGCCACAGAGTGTTTTAAAATGAGATTTCACCCCCCCTTCTCTGCTTTAGGTCCCTTCCTTGCTCTTTGAGGTGGGTGTGTGTGCAGCATCCATCCTGCAGGCAGAGGGGGGCAGTTAGAGGCCACGTGATCTGCCAAAGGTTTGTGGGGACCTGTTTCAGAGCCAGGAATTCTCTCTCTGGGTTCAGCTCACTTGCCACTGGCCATCCCAGAGCTCAGATCTGGTTGATCAGGATTGCTTGTTGCTGTTGTCACTTTTTAAATGCCAGCCATTAGACCATCTGGGCTGACAGTATGTACCAGGCTCAGGGAGCTGGCATCAAATTCTCTATGGCAAGAAATGAGTAGTTCAGTGAGTGTGGATGGCACTGTGCCAGTGTATCCCAACTAAGGATGTGAGTCTCTGACTTACTGTTGAGCCAAAAAAAGAGAAAGCCCCATGTAGGAGGGATGCTCAGGGCTTGAAGGGGGAGCAGGCAGCTTTGCAGCAGGCTCCTGGGAGCCTGTGTGCCCTGGCCTCTGCTTGAGGTGAGAGCTGGGGAAACAGAACTGGTTGGTGGCATGAAGCAACTTGGACTTGATGTGTATGTGTCTGCATGCTCTTACCTCTGCTTTGAATTGAAACATGGTTTTGAAAAGGTTTTTTCTTTTTTTCTTCTTTTTTTTTTTGTTCTGAAATGCAGTTAATTTCTGCTCTGCAAGGGAGGTTTGGTGAAAAGAGTGTTTGGATTATTTTGGTTTTGTTTCATTTCTCTTTGGAAGCTGTTGCACAAAAGGCTTTGATTTGCAAATGAAGTGATCTAGGTCCTGACCAGACTGGTGCTAAGAGCCCCTTGCTGTCAGTTTACCTACCTGCAGTAAAGACATGTTTGGTTCCAACACAACCTCCTCAGTGGATGAAATGAAGTCAATGGCATTACATTTATCTGGTGTCAACAAGCTTAAAATATGTTCCTATATCTCTTCTGGCCCAGCACCTTGAGACCCTCACAGAGGCAGTCTGATCTAGATGGGAGCTGCACAGCTCCCCAGCTGTCTGTCCTGTTGGACCCCCAGCACTGCCCACAGAGGCTTGAGCCTGGTTATCCCATACCTGCTCCCTCCTGGCCTATAGGCAGACAGATGTGACCCTCCAAGGCTCCATGGTTATCTGGGGCTTGCCCCCTCTTCCTGCTGAGAACTGAACTGAGGTGGGAGTTTCCTCTGGCCTCCCAGGTCTTGCAGGGACCCTGAATTGTGGTGAGCTGTGGGAGGCAGTACCAGCTGAAAGGCAGCTAATTCAGCAAGCCATGGTGTAAAAACAAAATAACCGGAGGAGGGTTCTTGTACAGGCTAGGAAACAGAGCACTGACAGGTTTAGGTGCCAAAAACCAGCCCTGGGTGTGCCCGAGTGAGTTACAGTAGGAGAAGCTGTGCTCAGGAAGGAGAGCTAACCATGTGAGTGCCAAAATTGGCACGGCAGGAGGAGCAGGGAGAGGCACAGTGTCCAGGGGGAATGCTGCAGGGACAGGTTGCTTCCCTGAATATCATTATTTATTTCTGTGGTTTGCATCAAATTTTATTCAAAACCACTCATGAAGAGATTAATAGACAAATAAAATGGAGAAGTGCAAGACATGCAAACAGCCCCACCCCTTCCTAAACCCTCAGGGCTGCCAAGCAAATGGACAAATCTCCTTGCCAGGTGACTGATTTGGATTTGTGAAATTTGGAAGAGGTGAAAGCCTGTGTTTACAAGGTGCTGTTCCCATTTCAGATGAAGAATAAATCATCTGTTGTTTCAATGCTGGTTTGGCCCTTGTGATTGCAGAGAATAATCCTGAGAATGATCCTTCTCAGTGTCAGTCGGGTGAACCGCACGGGCATTGTTACAAACATAGCTCGGGGGGGAGTTTAAACTTGGGAGATTTTTTTGGTGTGTAATGCTCTTACTGACTTCCAGGCGGATACAAGGCTCCATCAAGGATGAAAAGAAGAAGAAGTTTGTGACGGGTGAATGGTTTTCGGAAGTGAAGGCAAAGCGGTTTCAGGAAGACTTAGAAGGGCCGGATCTACTTCGGGCATCGATTAGGAGGAAAAAGGGCAAACTAGAAAGTAAGTATGTTAATGTGCATCTTGAGAAAACAAATTGATGGACCAGAAAAAAAGTGGTCCAGAATGGGAGTCTCCCGATACTGGGAGCCTGTTGGGGACCAGCATTTGTGTTGTAATAAGGGAATTCTCAGCTATGCTTTTAGTACTAGAAAAACATCCTTTGTTATCAAAATCAGGGCCCAAATTAAAAGTTACAAGTGTGGCAGAGAACCAAGGCAAAAGCCATGTGCAGTGAATGGCTTTTGTCCACTTCAGCTTCTTTTTCCCCAAATTTCTGTTTGTTAGACACCACTGGTATTTCTTACCATAGAAGCAAAAAAAGAAGGAGATGATGTAGGACAATTTCTGACATCAAGCTGATATGGGTGGGTCAAACCCACCTTCCTGCCCCAATTCCTAAAGAAATCTGACAAAAGTAGCTGGCCAGCTGCTCTCACAGGCCTTTGGGGTGGTGGGGTCAGTCATACCTCTGCAAAGGGATATCTCCTGGCACTTATTTACCCACTTGAGAGGGTCCATGCCTAGCTTTTTACATGGAAATGATTCCATGGCATAATGTGGTTTTTGAAGTAAAAAGGGCTTTGTAGCCAAGTCTGAATGGTACCCAGGCTGTGTGCCATAGCAGGGGTGTATCTGGGACCATGTCCTAATTCGAAGTAGATTAGACATGCAGATAAACTTTCCTGGTGCTCTGTAAACAGATCAAAGCAGATTTGTCAGCTCAGGGCAGAGAAGAGAAGAGATCAGCCCTGTGTGAAACAGGCAGGACTGTGCTTTGGGTCCAAATGTAACCAGCCTGGAGCTGGAACTTTGTGCTGCACATCTGTGTAAAGCAGGACTGGGGGTGGTTCACATCCAGTCCTCAACATGAAGACAGACCAGCTGACCCTGCAGCAGGACTGTGGGCCTGCAGCCCAGTGTCACACAACCTCCTTGGTGATTTGTCAGGGTGGGTAATCACAGGTACTCGAACATGGCTGCTGAGTTACTGGCTGCTGCTGCTCTGGGGAAACCTTGGCCAAGATAAACTGTTCTAAGCAAATGTCCCTAACACAAGAACCCTGTAGCTGGGCTCTGTTCTTTTGCAGTAAAGGCTACTGTTAGATAAAGGAGTAGCTACCCAGCTCTTAAATGTCATCTCCACCAGTTCAGTTCAGCCATCTTTTCTGGGCCCAGCTTCCCATTCCTGCTGTGGGGAAGCAGCAGCATAGATCACTCCTTTTTTGATGGGCCTCCTTGCCCAGGATGTCTCTGTAGCATGAATGGCCTGGGTTTAGTATACCCCTCCTAGCTCCACATTACTTGGACACATTCTCAAAGCTAAACACCAACTAGGGACTGCACTGAGAGCCTCATTTTCTTTTTGCTTTTTACTTATCCCTGACAGCTCTCGTAGCTTAGCATAGTTTCATTGGAACCTCTCATGCAGAACTGGCCCATCATATTTCATATGAATTTGCTTTTATCCTTGCTATTATGGATTCATGATGTCATTAAAATTACCATTTTATCATACCTCCGGAATGCTAAACATATAAAACCTTTTCCAGCTTGGCAGAGTTGCCTGGCCATTTTGCAGAGCATGTTCTGCATTTTGAGGATATGCATTTTTGCTTGCACCCTCCTGGCATGAAGGGGCAGAGCTTCAGCAGCCTCTGCCAGGGCCCAGGTCAGGCAAATGCTCTGTCACAAGCAGCCCAGCTAGTAGCCAGCAGTGAATAGGATTGTCTGCCTTTTGCCTTGCACCCTTACCTCACTGGCCACTTTAGGAAAGCAAAAATTGAAGTACTGTTGGTTTTAGATTTAACTTTTAGGGCTGATGTGCATATAGGAGATGTGGTCTCAGGTCATCATCTAAAATAATCTCCTTACTAATACAGCAAGTCATTGCATGTGCATTACTTGACTAATGCTGTTCTAAGGAGGAAGAGGCAAATGTTATTAAATTACTATAATAATTATGTTTAAATGTAACCCTTTATTACTTTTTCAACTTCTTTTCTTCCCTTTTTTTCTCTATTTCTATTCTCAGACTTATTTTGGTAAAGCACAGGTATAACACGTGACTTTATTCCTTCCTCTTACTTTTCCCACTGACGCTTCACAGCACTGGTTGAGGATCAAGGTCCTGCAGCTGATATATTCACCTTGCTGCTGCCCATCACATGCTCAGCTCTTGCTGTGGTTGCTGTGTAGATTGTGCCTCCCTTCACACACAAGGGCAAGCTCTTCTCTCACTGACTGGTCAGCAAGAGTGTGGCACTGCTGAGAGCAGCTCCTGGCCCATGAGGGAATGAGGATCAAACCCCTTTATGTGAGCTTTGACCGTGCAACTCATGTTCAGTCTGCAGCGGGTGAGATAAGGGCCTCTGCTTGCCATACTGACACCTTGTTCTCTGTCCCTGTAAGGGTCACTCACCTTCTGGTGGCTTTCAGAGTGACGAAGGAGTCAAATCTATGTAACGTGTTCATGACTCCTGATTTAAGTCTTTAGACTTAGGCCTGTGTTAGGGAGTGAAATGAGAAAATTCCTGCATGGAAAAGCCCCACTGAGATAATCGCTGGCATTCCCTTTGCAAGGTTAACGGGCTGAGTAGGGGTGGAAATTCGTGCCTGCATAGGAAAATGCCCTGTGACTTTTCCTGGAGGATGGTTTAACCTTCAGAAGGGAGGGTTGTGTGGATCCCTAAGGGTTTTCACAGTTGGTATTGCTTCTAATAGAAAACACTAGTCATGGGCAGTAATACAAATCTATAGAACAGATAGATACCCTATATTTAAACTACAGCCTGCAGAGCGGCACAGATAGATAAATTTAGTGATAACTTCTCCTAAAGCTTATGTGCAATAATTAAGAGCTAAAAATCATGTATGAGAGAGACCATTTTATCCACCCACCAAGGCAAGTGAGCCTTGGTGCAGAGTTAGTTGTGCTTTCCCCTAGTGTTGAGTATCTTTGTTTTAGAGTGATAGGAAATGAGTAAAGCAGCAGAAGTGTTAGAGCAGGCTGTAAACATACATATATAAATATATGTACAGACAAGTTAAACTGGTCAGGCCACTACTAATTTCTGTTGGAATTTGCTTCTTATTTTGTCTCATCCTAAAGTTAGCAAAGGCATTTTTGCTTCTCTTGATGGATTATAACTTACTAATAGGCCATTTGTTTGTGGTGATAGAAGCCAGGCGTAGCTGTGTCAGTGGCTGAGCCATTTTGCAGGGCAGTGATTTGGATGGGTGGAAGTGAACACCTCCTGCTGCCTCTGCCAGCCGGGAACAGGGAGCTCTGTCTGAGGGGGAAGTGTCAGTGAAGAGCAAACACAACACGGTGCCTTTGGAAGTGAGGTGAGAAGGGAATGCAGTCTTTGGTTGTAAAGGTCTTTTCAACCATGACAGCCAAAGGGAAAATGTGGGAGCTCTGTGTTTGGCTCCTCTGCTTCCAGCACAGCTCCCTGCAGGCATCTCCCTCCCTCAGGTCCGGGGTAGGAGAGGAGGACGTGGCTTGCTGTATAAATAAACACTCCCATGCCTGCACGTGCCATGGCCTGCACGTGCCACCAACCACACCTCCAGAGACAATGTTCAGTGATGCTTTGAGCCCATCTACATTTACATGGGCAAAACACAGCCCCTCTCTCAGAAACATGCTCTCTAAAACTGGCTCGTTCCTACACAACCCGACCCTTGTCTTCCAGCAGGAGTGACTCCCCAGCTTCCCAGACATGTGGTCATAATGCAGCTCTGAGCAGAGGCTGCTGTGTCCCCTGCACCTCAGGGGCAGGTGCTGGGCAGGCAGGAGGAGTTGGGAATGCAGCATTTTTCTCCATGGGGATGCACAGACAAGGGAGAAGGAATCTTTGGATATCCCTGTTACTTGTAGGCTGACTGGGCTGGTGCTGGATGGCACCACGTGAGCAGCACTGGTGTGACACCAATATCACAGCTTGTCTGTCAGCAGGACTGGCCTGCTTTTGGGCCTTGTGCACTCTTCTAACCAGATAAAAAGTGAGGCTGTCACTTCTGAATCC
Source organism: Neopelma chrysocephalum (assembly GCF_003984885.1). Classification (NCBI taxonomy): domain Eukaryota; kingdom Metazoa; phylum Chordata; class Aves; order Passeriformes; family Pipridae; genus Neopelma; species Neopelma chrysocephalum. Next base: position 1,513,895 of record NW_020897733.1, read on the forward strand.
TCTGAGCTTCCTGTTCTATTGTATTGTGTAATGAAATACATCCTAAAATGATTTGGCAGTTCTTGTAACAGGTAGATTTGCTTTTTAAAATAGACCTAGCTGCATGTGAATAAATATGTGCAGATCTTGTTAACCAGACTAAGCTGAGTTTTTCCTCATTGTTTGAGAGTTTAATCCTTTTGGTTTTGCAGTAGCAAGAAAGCCCATTTGCCAACAAAATGTCTAATGCAATTTTATACCCTGGCAGTCTGCTGTAAAGGTTACTGTCTTCTATTGTTTTTTTCTTTAGGGTCTTTGGGAGCTTGTGCCAGTAAAAATAACAGGGATCTCCTCATTAACTATATTGGCCTCCTCCTTTGTTTGCCAAGATCGGATGACTTGAGTCAAAACAGGAAATGGCTGAATTTAAATCCTGGAACGGATTAACTTTATTGACAGTCACAGCAGTGTCCTGTGAAGGTTTTCAGCGATGCAACAGCTCCTGGCATGAGTCAGGTGTTGTGAGCTCGCTTTGGCCTCCTGGACCTGTGGGGTCTGGAAGTGCCTTTGCTGGGGAGTGCAATCAGTGCTGCCCCGGGGCCTCCCCCATCTGTGGGGAGAGCAGGCAGAACCCTCGACAGCCATCTCCTCTTAAATCCCCAGGGATTGTGCTGGTGGGACTCATTTTCATTGGGGAAGGCTTTTTCTTTCCCCAGACAAAACACACCCACCATTACAGGTTTAATGAAATGCCATTTCTCAGTTGTCTCTGTTATATTACAGATGAGGCCAATGAGCACACTGAAATGGGTCTGGAAAGCAAAGGTGCCCTGAGTCCTGCCTTCTCTGAGCATGTTGCTGGTGCAGGAGTGGAAAGGTAACCTCTGCTGCAACGCTCTGGCTGCTGCTCTTACTTCTGATGAAAATTGAATGCTACCCATTAAATCCCGGTCTTTAACTGAGGTTCTGAGACTGTATAAGTAATAGGTTCTATAGGATATTTTTTAAATCCTTCTTCCAGGAATTGTCAGAATATCAATCCTCCCCTAATAACTTAGTGCTAATGTGCTTATCCCACAAAGGTCTTTTCCTGCATGATTTGATAAGCGGTCAGTAAAATGGAAGCTGTCTCTAATGTCAGGATATGCTGGTTAGTTTTTCAAAGTAATTATGGTTTTATTTGTTTAATTTTTACCATGGAGCAACACTAACAAAATGAACTATTTGAGGAAACTGCTCATTTCCTGCTGGTGCCAACCTCTGTGTCCAGTGCTCAGCACTCTCCATCAAGGCTTGGTAGGATTTTACATTGTGCTGACTGAGCAGAAACATCCACTAAAAGCACTCCAATGAGCAAACCAGTGACCTCACTCAATATCCGTGAACTATGGAGAAGCCATTAAAATATTCACATGCTCGCGTATTGTTGTTCCCATCTCATTTGCATTTTTTGGTCAGCAAAATGAGGAACCATTCTTCCCAGGTGGCAGTTGCTCCAGTTAAATATTAAATATGGGCCTTGACAGCACCTCCAAACCTCCTGCAGGTGATCAGTGGGTGTTGTTTAATGAAGGATCCAGAGGCAACAAGCCCGAGGTGCTCCTGCTTTACCGGCACAACCCCCAAGGTTTTTTTGGGGTTGGTTAAATCCTGAAAAGCTTGCTTTGTTTTTCTCATTCAGCTCTAAGCAAGGTGTGGCCTGTTCCTTCCTGGGCCATAGCATAGAAATGCATTTCCCTTCTGCATGGCTCTCAGGCTCTTCTGGCACTTCCCAGAAGGGGAAAATCTGAATAAACCAAGTAGTTGACACACATTGCTTTTATTGAGCAAGTTCTGCAGCTGAGCAGAACTGAGATGATGTTGAAGGCTGCCTGATCATCCATCCAGGCACATCACTACCACAGACCTCTTTGCTCAGGTGTTTCTCCTCTCCCACAGATCCAGCACACCTGCTCTTGAAACTGCGGAGCATCAGATTTTGCCAAAACCGAAGCCAAGACTTCCTGCCCACTTGTCTGCATCACACAAGGTAGTACAGGCACAGCATCTGCACTTTGTTTTGTTATTCCTTGGACTTTCACACAGTCTATACCTACCAGCTGGGGCTCCACAGGCTGCCTGCCCTGGTGTCTGTGCTCAAACAAAACACATTTTTTCCAGTCTTGCTAGTATATATACACTGATAGGATTTGTTTTCTGTTCAGAGGTCCAGTATACATGATGTCTCTTCCTCAGAGAGTGACACTGGAACAAGTCCATTTGTGGCTGCAACAAACGGCTTTCATTTGTCTAGAAAAGGTAAGTTTGTTGTTCAGTGAGCCATTGCCATTTTTGTTATTCAGCATCAAACACCAAGAGACAAGATGCTTTTCAGTGTGTGAAAAAATAAATAACAAAGAGTATTTCTTACCTTGGCATGTAAGAATGGGCTGCCAGCATTTGTATGAATTGTGCCCAGGGCAGCAGGGACCAAGGAAAAAAGCAATCTGATGACTGAAACTTCTCCGGGCTCTCAGTACATTTTAAACTGAGTGCTTGGCTCTCAGCTCTTTAATGCACAAGAGAAGTTACCTTCTCTTTCTGGCCTTGACTGTATAGTGTAGTTTTGGTACATAGCAAATAGCCAGTAGGGAACCTGTCAGACCAAAAGGGAAGTTGCCAATAAATGCTGAACTCACAGCAACATTTTGGAGCTCAGTGAATTTTTTCCATGCCCTATTGCAGGGAGAAAGTCTGGGGTATTCAGGACTTTCTTCAGATGGAAGGGGACTTTTCTAGAGACCGAATATGGGAAAGAATTAAGAATATATTGATAATTTCTGAAAATTCCCTCTTGCTTCACTTTGAGAAACTGCAGCCCAGACTTTCCAGGGAAATTTGATGTGATGCAGTGGAACAGGCTGTGAGCATTTGTTGTTGTTGTAGGTCATGGAGTATCTCCATTGCCCACCAAGCTTTCAGAGGATGCTGTGCCTCAGCCCAGCAGTGCAGCTGGAGGAGAAGCTGTTGATGGGGCCACCGGCACCACAGTGGGGCCAAAAACTCCACCTGAAGACGCTTATGCTCCCAGCAAGATACCAGTGAAGAGGAAACCAAGCAGAACCTCCCCCAGATCCGAACAGTTTGTGAATCCTGTGGGGCCAGCAGAGAACAGCCTTGCAAAGAAAGAGCTGCTGGCAAGCCCCAAACCACTGACCACAGAGGGGGAAAGCAGCCAGGCCGGGAAGCAAGGCGTGAACTACACGATCTCATCAATGAGTAGCAAAGAGGAGGATATCGGCCTCGATCGAGAACACTTCAAGAACCTGAAGGACTTTTGGGAGAAGGCAGCAGACTCCATGGCAGTGGGAAGCCCACCGGCAGACCCGAGCTGGGTGGAGGCAGATGGCAGGCAGTTCAAGCTGTGCCGCTCGCTCTCTGTGCAGTCTGGGGAAGGCCAGAGCAGCGAAGAAAAACCTGGCACCTTCACCAAAACAAGAACCCCCTACAAAAGGACAATAACTTTGTCTTCTAGCGAGGAGGAACCGAGCTATGTCGCTCCTGCAAGGAAGGGCTCGGTGTCCGTCACTCCCAGATCCACATACGCCAAGAGCAAAGGCGGCCTGCTGGCAAGAAATAACTCGCTGAGCGAAAGCAATGGGAAGCTGCTGATGCCAGAGGAAGAGAAGGTGGCACAGCGCTGCTCCAAGAAATCCAGATTGCCTGTGCGAGCACCTTCCATCAAAACCGAGTCGCCTACCAAGGAAGTGTCTGGCAGCACGTTGGAGCCGGAGACGCCTACGGATGAGCTGATCGTGGCAGAGGAGCGCAAGCCCACAGAGAGGTCCCTGGCGAGCAGGGTGCAGATAATGATCGAGCCTGTGCTTACAGATGGTGAAAACGGTGATGAGAAAGATGAAAGACCTGATTTGGGCACTCATGACAACATGGAAATAAGTGGAGAGCTACCTGAGGGGAAAATGCGCGAGTCTTCAGACAAGCCAACACCTGGTGAACCTTCTGGAGAGAGAGAAGCCGTTCAGGGAACAGACTCAGCTGTTTACTCAGGTACTGAGGGCTGTAACTGCACCCTGTGAAATCCAAATAGAGAGCCATCCCTAAGCCTGTTTTCTTCCCTAACCCTTCTGCATTTTGCACATTTTCTTCATTTGTCCATTTATGCTATATTGCAGTTTGTGCAGAGTTAGCATGTGTGGAATGTGTTTAGCAGACAGCTCTGGAAACAAATCTTGTGTAGCCCAGTGTGAGTGTAGAAGGAGGCAGAGCTGTGTTCCCTTGCTTTCCTCCCCACTACCAGCCCTTGTGCCTTACCCTGGGACAGACATTCATTTTTTTAGCACTACCTACAACATGTCATGGGACCTCACTTATTTCACTCACTGGCAAGATTGTACTTTCTTCAAATGTGGAACTGGACGAATTATTTGTGTTCTTAGAGATAAATCTGACACAAATAAAAGAAACAAAATGTGAAGCAAAGTGTTTAATAAATACATTGGCTGTTAGACTACCTTGATGAAGTCGCTTGCTGTCAGTGCTTAAATGATATTTTGGGTCTTTTTGGAATGCACAAGAATTTGGATATTAAACTGTAAGCAAAGTGGACTGAACAAGGAGTCTGATCTTTCTGTGTTCTGCTGCCGTGTTCTCAACTATGGTGGTGTCCATAGTATCACCATTTTGTCAGCCTCTTCCTCGGGGTTTGATGAGCTCTTGTAGTGATTGTTACTATGAGGAAAAGTTATTGTTCTTTGCAATTCACTTTATGTGTGGGCTCTCTGCCAAGCAAAGACTTGAAAGAGAGAGCATCTTACCTTCCTTTTCCAAATTTCCTGTCCTTGTGTACCTGGGTAAGACCTATTTGAGAGGATTTTCCATAGACTCTGATTTTTATTTTTCAATTGTGCCATTTCTTGGCTTATTTCCTACCTCAAATAACATTCCTATGAAAATCCTGAGTTGCGCTTCAGGTCAATGCAAACATGTCCTTCATAGAATCATAGAATATTTTGGATTGTAAAAGACGTCTAAGATCACTGAGTTCAACCATTTATATACCAGATCATTCTAATATTTTCCACAGCTTTTTGCCTTATTATTACATTCATTTCAGGATGGTGTTAGCAGATGGCTGTGTTTCACTGGAAGCTCTCTGCAAATGCTGATCTGTCTTAGGGACTGGGTTAATCTGGTATTTACATTTCTTGACATAGTGTGAAGAGTTTTTCTCGGGGAGAGACATCAAAGCACACAGATGATTTGAAAGCAGCCCTGGGTAATGTAACTGCAGTGTGCTCTAGGCAGTGAACAAGCCAGGAGAGGCACAACACACACAAATACACACACACACAATTCGTGTTTATTTATTTACCATGTTGATTTGGCTTTTCATGTATTCCAGAGGAAGATGGGGATCATTCTCCTGCTGCTCAGGCGTTGGCCCGAGCAAATAGCATTAATCTTGCAAAGAGCATGGTGAACATTTACACAACCACAGAGAGTGAGTAACATCTTTCTTTCTTTCTTCTTTTTGGTTTACATTTGCTGAAGGTAATATATTATGCCAGTTTTTCATCACCATGCTTCTGTGCATGTACCAGGCAAGGAAAATGACATATTGTTTCATCATCAAATTAGAGAGTTTATAGTGCCTAAAATTAAATTCAGAGCCAGGAAATTGCAGCTAGATTGATGGTATGTTACTCAGTGCCTTCAGCAAAAGCACAAGGGCTTCAAAGGGTTAGCAAGGAGCTTGTACTCGTCCCTCCTGTTCCCACATGGAGTGCTGTGGGAGCTGCCTGGCAGCCTGTGCAGTGGATTGATCAGAGGGGTCAGACCTGGGCCTCTCACCTCACCCAGAGCAGAGCCTGTTTGCTGGACTGATGTCCCCAGCTGCCAGCTGGGACCTGCTTTATGGTGATGGTCTCTCCCTGACAAACCCAGAGAAGCTGAGGAGAAGGCAACCAAGAAAGCAGCAGCCAACCTGAAGAAGCCCATGGCCAAGAAACCTGTCTGTGCAACCAAGAAGCCCAAGAAAGCTGCAGCTGCAGAAGGGGCCTGAGGGAAGGCAGCAGCAGCCTCTGTGCCCAAGAAAGCCAATGACAGTCCCCAGAGGGTGAAAACTGGCAAGGCCAAAAGGACAGCTAAGAGCTTGCCTAAAAGGAAAGTGGTGAGGCCAAGTCTGCCAGGACTGAGGTGAGAAGGCTGGGAAGGCAAATGCCTGAGAAGGGTAAAGCTGCTTAGAGACTTTGATCAAGCCCATTTAAGCACAACTCCTGGTTGTTGGAGGGAGTACAGTCCCCTTTGGGGCTCTGTTGGAGGCAGGGGGATCACCCTGTGACTGCTCACCCTGGCTGGTACCTCATGCCAAGCATCTGCCCCATCATTTGGTGCAGTGACATGTCACAGGGCATCGTGGCTCAGAGCCCCAGGTCCCACATGCATTCAATGAGGTCGTCTTCACACAGACAGCCAAGCTTTCAGCCTCCCCTTATTTAGAACCTTGAACCTCATCCTTGGATCATTGGAAGCCCTCCTCTACAGAGTTACACTTCCTTGTTTGCAGTGTAGCAAGTAGTCTGTGGTGAGGGCTAGATACAATTATTTGATCATGTTTGGAAATAAAAATAGTAATATCAAATGGATGGTAGATCAAGAAGCTCTTGGGCATTTTGAGCACTGAAGAATGGATCATCATGGCTGATATGCTAAACAAGTGTTTACATGGGCATGCATGTTCATGCACATTTATCTTCTCAAAATAAATTCTGGAATGGAGAAAGTAATCTTCAAGGGAGTTATTGAGAGAAGATGAAGATAGAAAAATAAGTTTTATTTAGATATTTAAGCAGTCAGTAACCATCTTTCTAAGTTGATAGGAATCTTTATGACTTTTTTCTTTTAGGTAATTTGGCTATTGTCCACCTCTTTGTTTAGCAGAGTATTTAAGAGGTGTACGCAATGGTGAAATTGTAGGTATAAATATTTTACAGCTCTTCTGTACATGGCAGTGTGGTATGAGATAAAAATGTGAACATGGTTGGTTTCTTGGACAAGGAGGCAGATTTGTGTGATTTTAGTGTAAGTTAAATCCTCACAAAGCAAGCAAGATCCACGTCCTTGGGCTAATAAGGGAATTAAATGAGCCACTAGAGGGAGTTTGCACACTCCCACACATTGAACAAAACACACTGAAAATAGCTTTGAGATTAGAGTTAGCAGTTTTCATCTTGGGGAGGGTCAGTTTGAATGGCAGGTGACAGAGAGAGGACAAGTAGGTGGTACTCCAGTGCCTCCCATAAGCTTTTCCTCCTCCTTGTGCCCTTAAACAAAAATGTGACTTTCTTATATTTTCCTGACTCTGACAAGCTATCTTGATGCCTTTTTGTTTGTACCTGCAGCATACAATAAACCTCATTTGATACCCCATCAGTTGCTTGAACCTGAAAGAGTCAAAGAGCTGAGCAGATCCTCTCCTGTCCTGTTGTCTGAGGTAGGCTAGACACCAGAAATGACTGGGACAGCGTTCACAGCATCCCAGTTGGTTTCATGAGAATGTTTCTCCTGGACACCATCAGTACTTGCTTTACCGTGTACCTCGGTTGTGTTATGAATAAATGAGAAAAGCCTTAAGAAAAAAGTTCCCAGTAACCCAGGCCAGCTGTTCCATGCCGGAGGAGCTCAGGTGTTTCCCTGTGCCTCAAACCACGGTGCTCAGTGCCCAGGCAGGGCACGCAGCTCTGTTTGGAGGCAGTTAATGATGATGTTCGCTGCCGGTTGGAGGGGATGCCCCTGGGGAGGCTCCCTGCGCTCTCCTCCGCTCCCCCAACCTCATCCCTGCTAATGGGACTCTGCCGAGCGATCGGTTTTTCTCTGTACTGTTGCAAAGTGCTCCTACGGCAGAGCTTAAAGAGGCTTCTTGTTTCCTGAGCAGACTGAGTCAGACACGGCTTCGGAAATCAGCTTCCAGTTTAACAAGCACAAAAAGACGCCAAGCATTGGCAGCCACTCGTCCGACATGGCTTCTGTCTCCTCGGTAGGTATTGAACGCCGACACCTCGCTGGACGGGGTTTCTCAGTCAGATGCGGTGACGCTGCATTTGGGCTGATACTGATGATGTGGCCTCTGGAGTGTCCTGTTGCTCTCTGCATGGCACGTTATTAAAAAATCAGTGATGGTTAATTACTTGCTTGTCTTAAAGGAGTGAATCCAGGTACCATCTCAAAATAGAGACCCACTGAGTCATTGTTAGTCGAATTCCCTGTAAGTGGTAGCCCCCACTCCAAGTGCAGATGATCTGAAGCCTGGCAGTGCAGAAGATGGGAAGGGACCTTTTCTAGGTGGGAAAATGAGGCACACAGCTGTTAAGTGACATGTTTGTGGTCTAGGACTGCAGATGGGTGCCCTCTGCAAGCTCATCCTTTATCAGCAGATTCGAAGGAGCTCAGAGTTGGAAAGCAAAAGTGTGATTTAGAGCTTCAGCTTCTAAGGAAAGCTGAAAAGAGCTGAGTGTGTTTAGTTGAGCATTTTAAAAAGATTTCTTAGAGACATTGTTCAGGGAGGGAGCTGCTTAAAAGTGCTTGAATTTGCTGTGTTACTGTTATGAGTATTTCCAAGGTGTATATTTGAGATTTAAAGATAATATGTGAAGCAAAGCTGGTAGGGAGAGGTCATGAATGTAGATAAATACATTAAAAACTTGGGGCATCTAAGTCCTTCTCCTAATTTGGAGCATCTGGGAGCTGTTAACGAGCCTTTTGTGCCCAAGTCATACAAGTGTTCTTGAAAATCTCATTCAGGATTCTCTGCTGGAGTGAGGATCCCGATGGGACGGTAAATGCAGCTCCAAGGACTGAGAGGAGATGTTTAGCAGGTTTTTGTCAGTTATAATAAAATCCAGAGCCAAAGGAAGTAGGGAAAGACAGAGAAGAATCGGGTTAATTACTAGGAAAGTTTTTTGATAAATGTTCATGACTGTACCACAGAAAAGTGCCAAGAGGGTTAATGATTTGCTTTGTAAACAGCATTAGCTTTTATGATATCCTGTCAGGAATCATGAGTGATTGGTTCAATAGAAAATTCTCTCATCTTTCTGGAGCTGAGCTTTGCTTGTGCTTCATCACTTTCTGTCAGTGAAAAACAATGTGAAAAAAAGAATTCCATGTCGTATGGGTAAATGCAGTTTGTTCTGGGAAATCTGGGTGCCTAGCTCCAGATTTATATCTGCAGAAACCTTTGGGGCAAGTAGATGCACACAGGCTGCCTCTGGTGGGGCAGTGGCTTTCCAGGACAGGGGTTGTATCTGTTTTGTACCACTCTATGTACATCATGAGTAAGCAACAAGATAGTTATAGTTTTTCCTACATTTCCAGTCTGAAATGGGTTCCAGGGTTCTTACTAGCCTGTTTTAAAAACTGATTGACAATTGTGTGACTATATCAATCTGAAATAATAAATTCATATACAGATAGTTCAAGTTCTCTCAATGTATTTCTATCTCAGTGATGAGACTGAGTTAGGATAGCAGTTGTTTGTACTGTAAGTATAGAGAAGAGACTTGAGTGTTCCCCCCAGTAATATTTGATTCCATTTCCCAAAGTTTGAGGATTTAGGAGTGAAAAAGTTCTGTATTTCTTTAGTATTCAGGAGAATAGTGCTTCTAAGTTCTGGTCTAGGATAGCACGTCCTTGTGAGACCCTTATTTGGGTTCTCCAACCTTTGCTTGTTTGAGAACATCTGTGAACCATTTCTGTGTCCTTGACTGCATAAGGACAGAAATGGCAGATTATTTCCCTGGGAATGCACTCCTCAAACTATCATCCTTGTCCAAAACCAAAGTTAGGACTGTGCCTGTTTCGGTGGCACTGACCTTGCTCTTTCACATGGCAGGTGAGTGGCAGTGTGCTCAGTGTCTACAGCGGCGATTTTGGGAGTGTGGATGCCCAAGGTACTGTGGAATTTGCTCTAGACTATGACGAGAAGAACCGGGAGTTCCAGGTCCACGTGTCCCAGTGCAAGGACTTGGCTGTAGTGGATGAGAAGAAAGGCAGATCTGACCCGTGAGTGACGCTTTGGTGTCTTCTGACTTTCACACTGCTGAATTCTGTCTTCTGGAGTATTTTTTTTTTCCTTTAAATGTCAAGGTTTCTTCCTTCCTTTAGACTTCTGGTGCATGCTCACTGCTGGGACTTTCCTAGCTGATGGTTCTGAAGCCCTTGGCATCAGTAAAAGTGTTGCCAGACTTAAATTTGAACAGATTGAGAAAGCTTTGATCACTGCAAAGACAGTTCCTCTTATTGCTGGGATATGTTCTCCCTGCATCCATGTGAACCTTGATCTCCCCACGGTGAATAGACTTGGTAATAACTGTGATGATGCAAACATGTGTCTATATGAACAGGAATTCCACAGAGAAGTGCTGTTAGGGGCCCAGTGGTAGTTGTAGTGGTTAGTGATCTCTAGTTTGAAAGATGATGAAGAGGAGCTTGGATTTGAACCCTTAAAGACATTCCACCTCTTTTCTCCTGTCTTTTTTCTCTCTGATTTTGAATGCACAAAGATGCTGTAGTTCTGGTCATTTCAAGAAATGGATATATGTCCTTGCTGCCTTCCCAGGAAGGCAGCTTAGACAGCTGCCTCTTCTGAATGTTGGTGACATCCATCCATCTCCAGTGAGATTTGTAACTCCACATGCAAGCCAAGTTAATATCCCAGCAGGTCTCTTAATTAGCTTTTCCCTTAAAGAGTTGATTCCAGGTCTATTGTTTCTATGTTGCAGTTCACAAGTGTTTCTTGCTTATTAGAGAGCTTGGTGATGTGGGATAATATCCAGCTGGAGTTTGTTTTCTTTTCTAGATATGTTAAAACTTACCTGCTCCCAGACAAAGCTAGGATGGGTAAGAGGAAAACTTCAGTGAAGAAGAGGACGGTGAATCCTATTTACAACGAGGTGTTACGGGTAAGAACAAATACATGCTCTGAAATCCTGTGTTGTAGCAGATCTGGAAAGATCCCACCTTCCTGGCCAGGCTTCTTTGCCTGCCTCCCACCAGCACTGCACTGCTCTTCCCTTGGGTTTGTGAGGCCTGGGATGTTAAAGGTTTCTTCGCACCCATCTGTGTGGCACTCAAGATTCTCTGTCAAAATCACACGATGATCTTTGGGTGAGATAAGGACCTGCAGCCTGTGCTGCCTTCAGCCAGAGCAAGGGGTGTTCGTCCTCCCCTTCCCTGGAATGCAGTCACAAGGCATGGGACTAGTAAGAAAGGTCTGCATTATGTGATCTTACTCATCAAAGCATAGAGGATTATTTAACAATGCCCAAGCCTGTGTTAATAATTCTTGAAAGAATATTGGTTTTACCCTGTGATGAATGGAGTGCCAGTTTTCCCTGTGCTCAGCAGAAAAGCTTTGTCAGGGTAGTAGTATTGCTGCAGGACAAAAAAGGAGGTGCTCAGAGTGAGGCCAGTCCATTACTAGTGCATGTGTGGGGTGAGTGTCTCAGAGCTTATTCAGACTTTTGAGTAGTTTATTTCTGGTTTGAAAGAAACAGAAGAAGAATTTGAACAGCCTGACTTCTCTTTCTTCCTCTAGTATAAAATAGAGAAAATGGTATTGCTGATCCAAAAATTAAATCTGTCTGTTTGGCACAATGATCCACTGGGACGTAACAGTTTCCTGGGAGAGATCGAAATAGACTTGGCCAGCTGGGACTGGAGCAACAGGAAACTCAACTGGTACCCACTGAAGCCCCGGGTAAGTGTCTCAGCTGCAATCCCAGTTTTTAGCCCAACCCTGAAGCCTTTAGGGGTGGCACAAGTCCTTCATGAGTCCTCTGAGGTCTTTGGGTGTGGTGGAGCAGAACAACCTGAACTGTACCCAGAGAACAACCCCTAGACATGTTTGTGCAGCGTTCAGTGCTCTGAACAGTGGCCTTCTTGGGTCTTACTTGGTGACTGATCTGTAGGGACACTTTCATAAATGCAACCTGACACTAATCACAGAAACTCCGACATGACTTTGCCACTCTCTACTCACATAAAGACCATCCCTTAAAAATAGACAGCACAGTACTAAGTGAAGCAGCTGAACATGCCTTGAGAGATAAATATTGAGGTGCCACTGCTTGTCAAGCCTGTACAGCTTCATGCGTGCTTCTGGTCTCAGGTCTAATTTGAGATCCCTTTCATCAAATTAAGAACATTTGTCTTTCAGAACAAAGACGCTTAATTATATTCAGCTGGACATGTCTGGAAGGGCAGCCTTGCTCTGAATCCTCAGGCCTTTGGTTCTGAATTTGAGAACAAAGCCACAAAGAAAGAAGCTGCCCTGAGAAGGGGCTGCTCCAGCCATGCAAAATCAGAGTTTGTCCATTTGCGCCCCTCCATTGAACTCAAAAGCTGTTTGCCTTGCTGTGTTTACACAATCCTTCATTTAGTCAGTCATAACTCTTTCTGTTTCAGAGCCTGTCTGCTGTTAACGGTGTGGATCATCGAGGAGTGATGAGTTTGTCTATTAAGTATGTCCCCCCTGGAAGCCTAGGTAAAATGTGGTTCCTGCATTAAGTATTGCTCATATGTAGACACACAGCTTGCAATGCCTTGTCTGTTTAAGGGGTGGTTAAAGAGGAATCTTAATAAGAGCAAGATCTTAGAGATCAGCACAAGGGCACAACTAGCAGTGCTTAATAGCACTGCCAACAGCCTACATCTGATTTTCACATCTGGATTTACTGGAAAAGTGCTGGGGAGAGAGGAAGGGCTCAGCAATCTCAGACTCATCAGCTGTTACGAGCACCGTGGGCACTGTAGGGTGCTGTGATGTGGTAGCTGCAACACAAAACCTGTGTTACTGTGGAGCAGGCACAAGGCTGGGTTGGCTCAGCAGCTCCTTCTTTCCTGTGTAAAAGCAGCACCAGCACACTGTGTCAGGAGCCTCTGCAGGTGTGACAGCACTGGCAGTGGTGCTGAGGCACCCAGGGAGGGGGAGTGAGTACCCAGAGGAGTCACTGGCTCCCCCGGGTCCTGCAGAGCAAACCTGTCATCCCAGAGCTCTTGCAAGGACTGGTGTGACGGTTTTTCTTGTCTCCTACGTGGCAGGTCCAAAGAATCCTCCCTCTGGTGAAGTTCACATTTGGGTCAAAGATGTCAAGGACCTGCTGCAGTTGCGTCCTTCTGGAGTTGACTCCTTTGTGAAATGGTGAGTGCATGAGCATGGCTTTGCTCCTGGATCTGTGCCTCCAAAAAGCCATGTGTTTTCTTGAGACCCATTTCTTCCTCTCTTCAGAACTTAGGCTTGTTTAGACCAAGGAACTTCATAGGAACAATCCAAATTTTAGGTGCTATTCAATGGCTCATGCTGTGTTTTTTCTCCTCTCAAAGCTATGTGCTTCCAGACACCAGTAAGAAGAGTTACCAAAAGACCCGAGTCATAAAAAGAGACACAAATCCTGTTTTCAATCACACTATTGTGTATGATGGCTTTCATACAGAGGATCTAAAGGATGCTTGTGTTGAACTGACTGTGTGGGATCATGAAAAGCTTACCAACCATTTCCTTGGAGGAATCAGGCTGGGCCTTGGGACAGGTAAGTGTTTTCCTTTATAACTCAATACTGTTACTGTAGTGCTGAGCCACGAGATAAGATGCAAAGTTGCAGAGCATTTTCTTGTTGGGGAGAAACCAGGGATGGGGAGTCTCAGTATCTGGTGAGAATCTTGGTACCTGCACTGTTTGGATGGAGGGGGCCCTGGTGCCATGATAACAACCCTCTGTTCCCACGTTTTCTGCCAGCATCAGCTCTGAGGTCTGGCAAAGCTCAAGGATCTCCTTAGGTCCATCAGAGGGCTTTCCTGCTGTTACAAGAAAACAGGCTGCATGACAAATCAACATTATATCAGTGCTCCTCCCAGGAAAGGGTTCAGGGATAACCTGGAATGTCATATGGGACAGCACCACCTGGTGACTGTCCAGCCTTGAAGTGCTCTCTGAGGGAAGATTTCAGAATGTTGCAATCAAGGATAACTTTTCCTTGAGGGTATCAGGAAAAGGCTCATGGTAGCTGGAAGATTTGCCTTGCAGGTGCACCTGTGGTTATTGGATTTGCTTGTGTGTTCTCTGTTTTCAATCTCTAATGTCACCAGGAGGGTTGTGAACTATCCAGTGGGAAGGGGCAACAAGAATAAGCCCATAAGCAAGATACAAAAATACCAAACCCAAGATTAGCTGTGACCTAATTTAGACTTTTATCTCATTAACAAGTAATTGGCATATGAAAAATTAGTTGAATAATTGACTTGGAATTGATGTACACACTTTCCCTCTATGGTATGTTTGATTCCTATACAAATGAAGCAAAAGAATTTTGACAAATACCTCACCCTCTCCACAAGAAAATCTTTTAAGGTGAAAACCAACCCTTTAAGACTTTCTTTACCATTCAGAAAGACACAGGAAGGGCTTGAGCCCAATAGTATTTTCCTTGGCAGGTTATGTTTAGGGTTCTTGCCTTTTATGGCTTTTGCAATGACTTCATTCTGAACTCTAGTGTAAAATGGAGCACATTTGCAGAAGAACAGAAGGTGTTCAGGGTGCAACCTGCTGAAGGAAGTCAGCATCTTTTATGTTAAGACACTGCCTGCAACAGTTCCATCCCATTGAATATTTTTGCATGGAGTGGAAACTCTTTGTGTAGCTCCCAACACTGTAGTTTTCTCGTTCTTTTCAGGTCTGAGCTATGGCATCTCTGTGGACTGGATGGACTCCACGCAAGAGGAGGTGGCCTTCTGGCAGGAGATGATGTTGGCAGCCAATGAATGGATCGAGGGATTGCTGCCACTGCGCTCTCTGGCAGGGAGGAAAAAACTGAAATAACCTATAGTTTGTGCCACAGAAATGCTGGATGTGTTCACTAGAATTAGGAAATTTCCTGCACCTTGGAGACAGAGACCATCCACAGGGTCTCTGCAAGTACCAGGTTAATAAAGCAATTGATGGACAATACCTTGGAGATGTTAGTGTTAAGTACTAATTCACTGACAGAGGACATGGAAGATGCCAGACTGATGCTATACTTGATTTTGACCAAGAAGAAACTTAATTTGCCCTTTTATTTCTTCATTTGTATTCAGTATATTTGAATTCCATTAAGCTCCGGGAACGTTGGCAGAAGGAAAAGGAGATATGGATACTTTTGGGGTTTTTTACTGTTTCTTGTGCCATTTTTTTTCCATGCAGAGATGTAGTTGTACTAAAGCAGCAGCATGGTATTATTCATACTCCCTGCAAGTGGTACACTTTGTACTTGATGTACAATTGCTCTGAGCCACCAGCAGCACAGTTTGAGAAGGGGAACTTCGCATTTGTCGTTGGTGATAACACGTCTCTAACGTGAGGAAAATTGAGTTCCAAGGTGGATCTAAAGAAAGAGAGGACTATTTGAAGAAGCAAATGAAGCAACCTGAGTAGGATGACAATGAGGAATTCAATATATTAATTTCTTTATGCTTTAATCTGAAAGAGTGCAGTGATGGTCCTGCAGCTAGTGGGATTTTGCAGGTAGGGGCTGTTTTCCTAGCTTTCCCACAGGCTTCCTCAGTGACCTCTATTGAAGGCAAGTTTCTCTATTGAAGGGACAGTTTGAGTGCAATATAAACTAAAGTGCTTGCCCAAATGTAAAATACGGTTACACTGCTAATGGGCCTAATTGCAGCTTTGCAATGCCTTGTGTGCAAAACATTTCAATATGAACTAATGATGTAGGAAACAGTCTCATGTCAGCCTGGCACCACGAGTCAAGAATGAAAGGTCAAAACCACACTGGAAGGCAGGAGATGTTGGGGGCTGTTGGGAGCTGGTGAGAGAGGTAAATAGGGGTGAGTGAATGTGAGGGGGAGCTGCAGAGCTACAGTTGCCTGGGAGGTCTCCTGCCTCTGCATCCCCTGCTGCCCTTCTAGTCTTCCTTTCACCTGATGACTGTCAGTGACTTGTCTGTGGCTGGAATTTCCTTTTTTGCCAGTAGCTTGCAAAAAAACCCCTTTGCATCTGGCACATTGACCGTGGCAGAGTGGTGTTGTGAATATATTTTGAACTGCAGCTTTGTAATTTCTATTTTGGATGTACATATTGTGATTAAATAGAATGTTTTTCTTTAGTCATCAACTGGTCTCCTTGTCCCTATTTTTATCACAGTCTGAGTAAAAAAAAAAAAAGCCAGCAAAAAAGGTGTAAAATTTTGTTTTGTGAAAACAAATCATTTTTGCCCAAGGGCAAGTGAAATATCATGGAGAAATATTTGTTGTAGCTATCCTACCCTAGATTTTGGCTCTGTGAATATTGTGGTATTCATTTTTAATGGGTTGATTTTATTTAACTCAAGCTTAGCGTAAATTTTGAGCTTAGCAAAGATGGTTGTAAATAAATGAGTGGAAAAATGTACACTTGAAATTCAACAAGAGTTTTTCATTAAGTGGAGACATTTGGGATATAATCAGCAGCTTTCATGGGAATAAATAAAAGTAGTTTTGGGGTTGGAAAAAGACAATACTTGGAAATGTACCAGTTATAGTACTGAAAGCACTGAGAGAGACTCGTAGAGCAGCAGAATTAAGTAATGACTGTCTAATGAAGAAGCTGATATATATGTAACATGTCAACCCAAAGATAATTTGTGTGGGTTCCAGCCTGGCATGTTTTGCTCACCAAGATTTGGTCATTTATTACCTTTATGGGATAAAATAACAATAGTGAGAGTTTTAAAATTATCTTTACCTTAGGTGCTGAAAATGTGAATATTTATACATATGTATAACTTACCTACTACGAGGAGCCCTGGTGAAAGGGGCGATGGCTTGTTGCAGGGAAGTTACCCACTTGGCTGCTGCTCTCCTCCTGAGTGCTTCCCTATCCACAGGGTGCTCCTGGGGGTGGAATTTCTGCTGTGGCTTGGGAAGTTGTTGGTAACACTATGGGCTTTGTCTTGGACAGGTCCAGGTCTCTTCCTGGCAGGTTCAGCTGATTCCTCTACATCACAAAAATGGAATCAACCCACCTCTTCCTCCTCCTCCTCTTCTTCTTCCTCCTCCACCTCGTGCAGTATTAGCACATGATGATGTTGCCAAAACTGCTGTTTGCATCAATGGAGCTGGAAATGGTTGTGTTGGTGTTTCAGAAAATCAACATCTTTTTCATTGGTGGTGCCAGTAATGGGAGAAAAAGGGGGTCAGTGGGCCAGTTCATCCCAATGCAGTTACTTTTGTGAACTTGGCTTGAGGCTTTGTGAACAGACTATTTTAACATCCAGATTCCATTGAGGATTTTTGTTAATCTTTTACTGGCTTGTTTATTTAAATTAAGCCCTGATTAACTTAAGAAGCTTTCTTTGGCATTTAATGGTTTACCAAAGTAAAAGATTACACTGCCAAACCACACACACTTTTGTCACACAGCAGGTTCTGAGGCAGTAGAATTTGCTGTGCTCTATCTGTTTAACTCACTGCACAGAAAGCACTTTATCATGAAATGATTTAAGGCACATTTATGGCCAGTGTCCTGTGGAGGAGCAGAGGAGCTTGTGGGTATAAGGTTAACTGTTTGCACATGGTTTATGGTGTTGACATTTGTTGTCTGTGGTCGCTGCACATAACAGAGACTCCGGCCTGTAGGCACG
This sequence comes from Neopelma chrysocephalum, assembly GCF_003984885.1. Classification (NCBI taxonomy): domain Eukaryota; kingdom Metazoa; phylum Chordata; class Aves; order Passeriformes; family Pipridae; genus Neopelma; species Neopelma chrysocephalum. The sequence goes on from NW_020897733.1 coordinate 1,531,540, forward strand.
TGCTGATGAAGACATGAGTTGGGTTGTAGCTGGTGAAAAACAAAGAAAAAAAATGGATGGGAAGTTTTTTGACTGTATTCACTAGTTCATTGTGGAATGTGTTAAGCAAAGCCCCATGAAAAGGTAGGACTTTATGCATACAGTAAATGTGGGTTGTGTCTCTCAATTCCCTGGATATGAACATGCCGGTGTGGACTGGGAGCTGCTGGATACAGGAGTGACCCCAGGGACTGAGCAGGCCCAGGAAATGCTGGGTGTGACAGGCTGGGATACAAACCTCAGTACCTACAGTAGAGCTGGCAACTGCTTTCCATGAGGGTTCTGCATTTGAGAGTCAATGATGTGCTTCGTTCCAGTTTATGTCTGGTTTATATAACTTTTTCTTGGAAATCTTCCGAGATTGAAAAAAAAAAGGAGAGAAAGCAGAGTTGAGAAGTTTTCTGCCTCATCAGGCAAATATAATGTGTGCCTGTGGCTATTCAAAACTGTTCATATTGCAGGTATCAGGAACTATTGAAAATAGTTTAGAAGCAAACTAAAGAAGAGAAAGAAAGAATTATTGAATCTTGAAAAACATCCAGTGAATGAGTGTCTCAGAGGAGATAGAAAAGTAGTGGTTGAGTTAATTATCCATTACTAAATATTTGCCTAGCTTTATCCTTCACCAAGACAGGAAAAAAATTTAAGTACTGCAGAGATTTGGAGATAAAATGATACTGGCTAAATAAACCCATATAATAATGCGATCTGTTGAATGAAGAAATGCTGTATTTTTGCAGGCTTGTTAAGTCAAATGATGTATCCAATAGACTGGTGTATCAAAACCAGAATAAATAAACACACTTCTGATCCTAATAACTAAGAGTGAGCATATTCAGCACCAGATTTGATCATTTGTTTTAGTCGGCTGATTTGTACTTCTGTATTTTTCATGGCTTAATCCTTTTTCTTTTCCACCTGCTTACTTTGCACCCCTCAGGTGTTAAAATGGATGCCCAGGAGGAGATGTCCCTCTGAGCGCTGTCACAAAGGTTGTCAGAAGGAATTGGGAAGCTCCTGTAAAAACCCATGGAAGAGCAATGCTGGCAAAGACATGTAAGGTACGTGTCTCCAGGAGGCCCATGGAGAAATTATTGTTAATGGTTCATAACAGATCTCTTCTGAGAAAGGGGTGGGCCTGATGTAGGGCTGAAAATGTCCCCTTCAGGAGCCCTAGAGGAGTTTGGCAGCCCCAGACTAAGCTCTTTTTTGTTTTGCATTAATTTCCCATTCAGTCAACTTAAATGCCTCATATCAGATAGTACAATCTGAATGAAGGGTGAAGCTGTCAGCAGGCAGCAACATCCTAGGAAGAGTGGGAAAACACAAACAGGAGCAGGATCTGAGCTTGCCAAGTTTGCTGGTCACACCAAGTTCATGATGGAGGGCTCCAGTTAACATTCCTGCTGGAAAGGGGCTGGTGGTGCCCTGCAAGTGACCTGAAATAGGTGCTCACTTAAGCAGGCAGATATTTGCTTTTTAAAATGCTGTAAAATCATATTACGGCTGAACTTGCCTCTGAGCTGTGGCAATTCAGCCTCTTTTGTAGACCCAAACTACCTAAACCAGCTCTGCTGTAATAAGTTGTTTTAGGAGGAACAGAAGGAGTCCTGAGCATGAAAACATTTCTGTGTGTCAGTTTTCCTTTTTTTCCAGGACCGCAGTCAGGGTTTAGCAAATTACTTGGCATCTTGTATTTTACAAAATGGAAAACATTCAACACCACAGAGCCACAGTCCTACCTCCTACAGCACCTTAAAGATCCTCAACAGGTGTTGCAGCTTCTGATAAAAAGGCATGTGTTTACTGGTGTTGAACAGAACAACTGCAAGGATATTTTGCCTTTTCTCTACAGACTTGCCTATGCTGCTGCTAAACTCAAGATGCTACCAATAGGAACAGAAATCAGATTTCATGCCTCTAACAACCCATAATACCATCCTGCTAGTTGTTAGCAATCCAAAGTAGCTCCAGTCTGAGCTCTGGACTCAGAGGGGAAGCCAGGGAGCTGTTTTCTGGCAGTGTAAGTAGCTCAGACAACTCCTCTGTAGCAAGAAAAATCACAATAACCTCTTTTCCTTCCCTTCTCTCTCTCTCCCACTCACCATTACTAATTTATCCTGATTGTAATAGCTTCTATTTGCTCTAAGCAGATCCTGTTCCCTTCCTGGGAAGAACAGCTACAAAGACATAATATTCCCAGTGGAGGGTTTGTGCTTGGATTCAGGCAGACTCGGGCAGATATAATGATCTCTTGATGGGAGCCCCCCTTTTTTGATCAGCCAACCCACGACCATTTTAGTGTGATTGTAATCTGAAATAGGACACTGGGAGCTGCATCTGGAGCGAGCCATCCCATGGCAATGAGCTGACGTTTAATTTATTGTCACAGGGAGATGTTTGGCCAATGTTTTATGTCTCTTCAGAAAACCCAGCTGACCTGCTTGCATGTGCCGTTGGGGTTGGAGGCTGTGTCATGTGGATGGTGAGTGGCACCGGAGGGTGGCTCTGCCACTTGCAGGGATGCAACTTTATCCTCTGTGCACGTCCACCCATGCAGATCACACTATGAGAGTTTAATCTTCCCTGTCCTTTCTGGCTGCAGAACAAATGCTAACACTGCCCTGGAGCACTGCTGTTGACTCAAGAGGTTTCTCTGGTTATTTCTGAAGTTTCTCTGCATTTGTGTCTCTCTCACATTCTCCCATTGACATGGATCCTGGCTGGCTTTGCAGCCCTGTCTCTGTGGCATTGTTAAGCTCCTTGTGAGGAGGCAAAGCCTTCTGCTCAGGCAGTGGGGCAATTCCATCTGTCCGAGGTCGGGCAGCTGCTCTGTTCTGGGCCCTTTGTTCCTCTACAGCAGTGGTAGAGGATGGTTCCTCCCATCAAGCTGAGTGGGATAAAGAGCTCTCAGGATGTTCCTGCCTCTCTCAGTTGAGTACTGAAGGTGCCTGGGCACCTAGAGTAGGATAGCCATTTAGGTAATGGGTTCCTATATTGATGGGAGCCCATTAATGGGATAGCCAGCATCACTTAGCCATGACTCTTTATCAAGCCTGTGTCTGCTTTACTGCTTTTGTTTTGATCCCAGTGTCACACTGGGGAACCAGTGGTACCTCTGCAGGATGTCACCCCTGGAGCCCCAGCCAGCACGGCTGGAACTGCCTTGGTGTGCAGTGCTCAGTCCCTTGAGCACTAGAAGCATTTTGCTGACAGGCTGGTGTCTGGGGAGGGAGGTTAGGCAGGTTTCCCAGGGACAGAGGCTGCCACTCTGTCACAGAACTCCACCACTACAAAAGGCACTTAAGCCCAGCCAAAAGCCAAGGTGGGACAGAAGCGTCACCATGTGCCTCCTGGCATTCAGCCCTGCCTGCACTCCCCTCCTGCTACTGCTGTTGGAGGCTCTAAGGCTGTCACTTTGTCACAAAGTCCTAAATTACGCTCCCAGTGCTTGCTGTCAGCTGGGCTGTCAGTTCCAGAGCACCGTGTGGCGCCCTTGGCTTTACGCTTGTCTGCACCACCCTGACTGACTGTGGGCATCGTATAAATAATAAACACTAATTCTCTTAATGCCTTCCCTCTGTCCTGAGTTTTACAGCGGCACAGATCAGCTAGTAGGTCATGGGTGCAATCACATCCCTGTCAACAGTGTAATCTGTCTCTATGTCACATCTGGACAGGCCTAATTTAACAGGGATGTGTTTTGGAACTGGCTGATAAATTGTTTGCTCCGTGTAGTTACCCAGCCCCGCTCCCAGCACCCCTGTCATCCTGCTGTGTGGCCCGTGACTGTTTTCAGTAACTGGTCTCTGGCCTGTGTGGTTGTGTATGCATTCAGGGCTCTGCTTGGATGCAGTTTATCTCTGCAACAATGAGCAGCCCCATTGGGAGTGCGGCTGGGACGTCATACCTGGGAGGGTTGGGGGAGCCTGTGGGTGTGGGTGTTCCAGTTCCCCAGAGTGTTGGGATTGCTGCACTGTTCCAGGCTGGGGCACAGGCACAGTTCCTGTGCAGCAGCCCCGCAGCGAGGGATTGTGTCTCATTGATTGTTTTTTGTATCCTTGGAAACTGAAAGGGCATTAAAATTGCATGGTGTGTGCAGTGCTGATGCACTCTGCTCCTCATAGTGCTGCCTAGGGCTTGGATGGCTTCAGCCTCCAGCTGCCAGTGTGCAAAGGCACTGGCTGGCTGGGGAGAAAAACTGAGCTACAACTGAATGGCAACCTGTTTAGAGGGAGTACTATCTATTTAGAGGGAATTGAATCAAGGCTAGGTTGGATGGAGCTTTGAGCAACCTGGTTTAGTGGAAGGTGTCCCTGCATGTGGCAGGGGGTTTGGAACTGCATGAGCTTTAAGGTCCCTTCCAAAGCATTCCATGATTCTATGAAGTACCTCTGTGAATTGCAGCGATGAGGTCCAGGGGGGCGTCTGGCTCTGAGACATCCCTAACCATGGCTCAGTACCTTCTCTGTTTTGTTTCTCACAGCAGAGAGCTCCTGCCCAAGAGGAGCTGCTTGCCTTGAGACCATCCCACCCCAGCCATCGGGACTGCTGAGGCTTGTGCCAGGCCCTTAATGTGGGGTTCCTGCCTTTGGAGCGTGCACAGCAATCACCACCCACCAGTCTGAGGAACTGGGCTTACAAAATCCCGAGTATTTGGTTAGGGCTTCATCATCTAATGCTAAAAGGGAGTTAACGTAATCCCTCTGGGGTAGAGACTACAGGCAGCACAGGTTAGAAAAGGAGTAATTCCCCAGCCCTCACCCCATTTTGTCTGAGCTTTTCTGCCTTAAAATAAATTTACTAAGTAAGAAATACCCACTCCAGTGGCTGATGTGTGGATGTTTGTCACCTTGTGTAGGAGCTGCATGCAGAGGTGTGCACAGTGCCCTTGGGCAGGGCTTTAACTCATGCCTGGCTGTAGGCAGCGCAGGGTGTAGGGCAGTGCTGCCTGCATGGGAACTCCCCTGGGGCTCCCAAGGCAGCACTGGCTGCTGAGTTGGACCCTGTTTGTGGAGTCCCACAGGTGCTGCCAGCAGATGCAAGAGCTCTGGGTTCAGCCATGCCCTCACCTATGCTCAGGTGGGTCTCAGGCAGCTCTCTCCAGCACTAGAAGCTCTGAGGACAAAGGGGTTTCTCTGAAATTGCCCCCAGACCCATGGCAAGGAGCACTGAAGGGTTGCCTTTAGTTTAGGGCTGCTGACAGCCCAGGAGGCTGCTCCGAGTGTTGCCATCAGCACTCACGCTCCCACAGCACCTCACCAGCACCCGCTGTCCTGTCCTCAGCCAACAAACCTGCTTTTGCATCAAATCTAGGTTACTGTCTCTCAGACATCAGATTTTTCATTTCCTAAAATGGTACCAGCACAAAGGCTCTCCCAGGATCTCATTTGCTCCTGCCTTCTCACTCCTGCTAATTAGTACCGTGGCTGCCGAGTCACGCAGCGGGTGCTCATCTCTGTGCATGTGCTCAGAGAAGATGAACATGATATCTGCATCACGGGATCCTGTGGGTCCATTGGCTGGGGAAGGCAGGTCCCTGGTGCTCCAGGAATTCCTCTAGCTACAACAGGACCTGCTGGGCATCAGCACACCCCTGGGTGGTCTCCTCAGCTCTGCACAGCCCTGCAAGTCAGGGCGCTCCGGCTGCTCCCCGTCGGAGCTCAGGCTGCTGCCGGGAAATGTCCACAGGCACCTGTGCCTTGAGATGCTCCCGGAGATGCTGCTGGTGGGTGATTCACAGGCTGCTCTTGAGTGCCTTGTGCTTGAGAACGGTCAGACCCGTGGAAGAAAGGGAATGGAGCAACTGTGTGTGAGAATACACGGGGAGGAGAGAAAGACAGTGAAGAGAAACCACAATTTGTTGTGGGCTTCAACTAATGGGCATCGAGTACTCAGAAATCACTCGGTAAAGTGCACCAGATCCCCACAAAGCCTCACTGGCAATGAGTCACTGGTTAATGTACCACTAACTCGGATTTATAGGTTTAATATTTTTCTGTTTCACTGTTTCTGTTGCTGTGCAGATTGCTTCATCCGTTTTCTTTCCTGTCCCAAGGTACATTAAAATAGGATAATTTGGGGTTATTATTTTTTAATAAATAGATTATATTTCAAAGGATATTGAAAAAGTTCCTTGCCATTTATTCCTCAAGACTAGAAATGGTCTGTCTAATGTCCTAGTCCAATTTGCAAGGTGGCTAACTATCTTGTACCTATATAAATATCCTTTTCTGAGAATCTAATGAATATAATATCCACTGTGGATGTGTTTATTTTAATAGTGGTCATGCAGGAGGAGCTCTTAATGAAACCATCTTTATTTAAAGAAAACACCAACGCGTTCATAAGTTTTAAAAATATATTCCTCCTGTTTTTATGTTTGTCTGAATACACACATTTTAGTCACTATTTTTAATGATATACATGTTCATTTTCCCTTCCAGAGATCAAAACTCTTCTCTGGCAAGTGCTGAACACGTAGGCACTCAAACTCAGCCGTGTCCCATGGAGCCAGGCGAGAGTGCCCATGTGCTGCCATGGTGTTGTGTGACACTGCCTGTGTGGGACAGCCTGGTCAAAACTAGAGCTTACAGTCCAAGGTATCTGTGGGAATACTGTGGGACATTCCCTGCCACTTGGGTTACTGAACACTGTGCTTCACTCTGTGGAGCCAAGATCCTGCTAGAGCAAAGCGAGGGGAAATGGGTTTAAGGTTTGTGGTATTTAAGTTGCTGGGTATTTAATGGCTGTAATTATTAATTTTTGAGACTGTACACACTTCATATATACCCCCTACACTACATATATATATATATATATATATATACACAAACGTATGTGTGTGCATATGGATATGCTGGGTTTCATGAGTAAGACGCCTTCCTTTTACCATTGTCCCTTCCCAGACCAGGCTCGCTCATTGCAGGTGGCCCTGGGGCGGTGCAGAGGCTCTCCAGAAATGCCAGGAGCACTCGGGCTCCCCCGGTAGATTTCAATGGCAACGAAGGAGCGAGGAGCCTGAAACTCTCCAGAAACGAGACTCGAGTTTAAAACACAGAAAGGTGTTGCGCACCCCTCCCCTCAAGGAAGCGCTGAGGAAGGTGAGCCTTGGCCTGCGCCCCTTCGCTTGGGGGTCCGTCAGCCCCCAGCTCCCCCGGCCCTGCGCTCAGCACAGCTCCCCTCGGGCCCGCGTCCCCCGCAGCCACCGGGGATCCCTTCACTCCCGGTCCCCCAGCCAGCTGCGATGCCTTCCCTCCCGGTCCCCCAGCCAGCGGGCATCCCTTCACTCCCGGTCCCCCCGGCCGCCCCCGCCGCCCCGCACGGTCCCGCCCCGCCCCGCCCCCGCGCGGCTCCCGCACCGCCGCGTTCCGAGGGTGGCGGCTCCTCCCGGCAGTGCGGTAACAGCGCGGCCGCCATTGCATCGCAGCGCGCCCCGCACCCGCATCCCTCACCCCGCATCCCGCA